>NC_092872.1:596538528-596842963 GCF_028372415.1 Notamacropus eugenii | reverse complement strand
GTATATATGCACATACACATATGTGTATGTACATGCATGTATATACACATATGTATACATATATATGTGTGTATGTGGGTGTGTGTGAAATTGTATTCAGTCTCCAAAACCCATAGTATCCACTTCTGCAAAGAAGGAAAGAAGATGAAGATGTTATTAAAATTTTATAGCAGTAAGTTTCTATTTGCTATTGTTCTCTGCATTTACATCATTGTAATCATTGAGTAGACAGGAGCTTCTAAAAGTCTTCATGTGGTTTTCTCAAGTTTCTTCTGTACTGATCACATTAGTCATTCTTTGTAACTTGGCAACCTTACTTTCACATACCGTAAGTGGCTCAGCCATTCTTCAAACGAGAGGCACTTGATTGACTTTGTTTCCAATTCTTAGAGGGCAGTCTATCTTTGTGCCCTCTCTCCCTCACCCCAGACACAGCCTAACCCTTTGCATACTGTGTACCTGGAAAACAGCAGTCATACAACATATATGTGGATTGTTCTGTGATCATCTCCAGATGCAGAAAAAGAATTAAAGAGCATAGCCCTAGTCAGTATGTCCAGATTAGGCACTGCAGCATGTGAACTCACAGAGCTGCCTGGGCCCTTCCATTATGATCCAGGCAAGCATAGTCTGTGAGACTGCCTTACCTTTCCATCAGGTTCCAGACAGGTACCATCTTCAGTCACTAGCAAATCCTTGAAGGCTGCCTTATCTTTACCTGGGCAACCTTCACATAGCCTCACATTCCCTTCCAGGGACACACAGCTGCCTACCATTCTGGGATGACTCTAACCGAAGACAAACTCCTATGGACTGATAACCTACCTGAACTCATTCCTCAATGACTAATAGACTTCTACTCTATCATACCCACCCCATCCCAGAGATTCTGAACTCCCAGTCATCATTGTTCAAACTCCATTCTCCAGTAACCATTCTCTTATTCCTAAGCTTCATTACTACCCCTCTGCACTCTCTGAAGCAACCTAAAGCTTCTACTCTAGACCTACTTCATAGGTAACTGGATTTCATCTTCAACCTTTTCCTTTCTTGCTGTATTTACTAGACCTGGCTCTCTCCTAATAAGGGAGGGAAGGAACTGAAGGAAAGAAGAAAATAAACATTTATATAGCACTTACTACATGGCAGGCACTGTGCTAAGCACTTTGCCAGTATTATCTCATTTATTCCTCACAACCCTGTAAGGGAGGTGCTGTTATTATCCCAATTTCACAGTTGAGGAAATAGGCAAAGAGAGATTAGCTTGCCCACAAGCTAATTATTAGCTTTGTCACAAAGCTAATAAGTATCTGAAACCAGATTTGAACTCACATCATTCTGATTCCAGGTCTAGGTCCCTGTCTAGTGCCACCTAGCACCCTCCCCCAGGATTGGTCACACTGTCCTGTAATCACCCAAATTTAGTGGTCATGATGGGGAAGTTTAATTACTCCATGCTCTCAATTGCTACTTTCAGGTTCTCCTTCTACCACTATCACTCAATTATTTCTCCTTTGAGCTTCAATGAATCCATACCTACCAATTAATCAAGATTTTGGGTTCCCAGGACACTCTCCTTCCTTTCTCAATGAATTCAGTGCCTGGCTCAGACTTTTTCTCCTCCTCAACTCCTGCCTTCAAACTATGGAACTTCATCAGGGTAGGGTGTAGGGTGTGTTCAGGGAGGACCAGTACCTTTGGTGTGATGGCTGCTGAGCCCTTTTGGGGGCTCTTTCCACCTTTGGTGTTCACCTGTTCCACCCAACTCTCACCTGTGGCTCCAAGGAGCTGCAGCATGTGCAGTGGCCACACTCTGGCAGACAGGCCAAACCAGGTTGAGGGTAACCAAGAGGTCTTAAAATCATTGGTCAGTTGGGGGGTGACTACCCCCAGCATGTGAAGACTTCCTCTGGTAGAATGGGCAGATGAGAACAATTTGTTCCAACAGCCATGAAGGCAGCTGAGGCAGGTGATGTGAAGTGCTTAGAGCTTGGTTAGACACTGAAGATGACAAGGTCATCCATTGCAACCTGAGCCATCACCAGGCATGTTGACTCTGACCTGTCACTGGACTATGATGACTCTGGAGGAGACAGGGAGGCTGACAACTTTGTTCAACTCTGCTTCACTTAAATCCAATTTACGCACGAATCAAAAAACATCACCCATACCATTTTACTATTATGCCTCAAAGTCCTGTGACAATAGGCAAGTGATGAAGCAGTAGGTGCAGATACACTGGGAGTTGTAGTCATGACCCTGCACACAGGCAACCCAGGCCATAGGGTTGTTTCTCACTGGAAGCAGCAGTGGAACTCAGCAGCCCCCCAGGTGTCTGAGCAGCTTTTTTAAGGATTGCACTGCTCACCTTCTGGTGTGAGAAAGGGGCATAGAAAACATTATCTAAACATTGTCTGTTTACCCAACCCTGGCCTGATTACCCTGGCAGGTGGGAAATCACTATGGGGTCGAAACACAAAAAATATGTACAAAAACATCTGCAAAGATGATTCCACTTACCATCGGCACATGGAACATGTGCAAACTTATAGAAACACAAAATCCAGTAGACCTGAAAGACGAACTGAGTAGGCTCAGACTACCAGACTTGGCAGGAAGTTTTAGGGAGGAATGAAGTTGGAAACAACAATAGCAATAGTCATTTACTGCTGAAGACTTGTGCATCGCATGACCTTCTTATTACCAACGCTGTTTTCCATTTACCTAAATGCAATAAAACTTCATGGATGCACCCTTGCAGCAAACATTGGCATCTAACAGACTATGTGACTGTAAAGGAGAAGAGATAGACAAGATGTGAGAGTGACAAAGGCAATGTGTGGTGCAGAGTGCTGGACTGATCATAGACTTATCCTTTCCAAGCTAAATATTCACATTCATTAAAAGTGGCATCCCCAAGGCAAAATGACTACCAGAAGAATTAATGTCAACAAAGTATGGCTGTTCTTTGAGTGTGAACAGTTTGTTGCTGACTTGGAGGGAAAGTTGAGCCAACACATAGTTGGCAATAGTGGAACAGAAAAGGAGTGGGTAGCTTTCAGAGATTTGGTGTACAGCACTGCATTTCCTCATCTGTGTCAGAACACTAGCAAACACCAAGACTGGTTTGATGAAAATGATGGGGAAATTCAGAAGCTGCTAAACAAAAACTGAGAACTCCACAGGATATACCAGAAGGATAGTTTATCCATCTCTAGGAAGGCAGCATCTACTTCTATCAAAAGCAAACTACAAGCAAAGCTTAGAGAGATGCAGGATTCCTGGCTCAGTAAGAAGGCAGATGAAGTTGAGCTTTATGCTGATAGTAACAATCCTTTGATTCCCTGAAAGCTATTTATGGACCAAAAACCTATGGTACATCACAACTACTCAGTGCTGATGGAGCCACATTGATTAGTGATAAGGATATAATCCTAGAGAGATGGACTGAACACTTCTATAGTGTTCTCAACAGACTATCATCAACCAATGCTGAGGTCATTGACTATTTACTTCAGGTTGAAGTCAATCCCTCCTTAGCTGAAATTTCAACTGAAGAAGAGGTTTTGAAGGCCATTAGGCTCCTTTCATGTGGCAAAGAACCTGGTGCTGATTCTATTCCAGCTGAGATTTACAAGGTAAGGGGACCACTGCTCATATAAAAACTGACTGAAATTTTCCAGGTTATGTGGCAAGAGGAAGTTATCCCCCAGGAGTTCAAGGATGCCTCCATTGTCCATTTCTATAAAGGTAAAGAGAATGATTGTCCTGTGACAATCATGGCGGGGGAGGTGGGGCTGGGCATCTCTCTCTTAGTCACTGCTGTCAAAATTCTTGCTAGAGTCCTCTTTAATAGACTGATCATTCACTTGGAAGATAGTTCTGAGAGCCAGTGTGGTTTCAGAAAGGGTCAAGGAACAGTCAATGTGGTGTTGGTTGCCTGACAATGCCAGGAACCGAACAGAGGTCTGTACACAATGTTTGTAGATCTAACCAAGGCCTTTGACACTGTTAGTCTAGAGGGCTTCAGGAAAATTATGTCAAAATTTGGCTGCCCAAAGAAGTTCATCAGTATTGTACATCAATTTCACAATGGCATGTTTGCCTGGGTTCTGGAGAGTGGACAATGTTCTTGTGCCTTTCCAGTCACCAATGGAGTGAAACAGATCTGTGTGCTTGCTCCCATGCTTTTTAGCATGATGTTTTCAGCCATGTTGACAAATGCTTTCAATGAGGATGAACAAGGGATCAAGGTCAACTACCATACTGATGGTAAGTTCTTCAATTTGAAAAGGTTACAAGCCAAGACCAAAGTGTCTTGAGGGGGTGTTGGTGCATGATTTTCTGTTTGCAGATGATTGTGCACCCAATGCAGCCTCTGAAGCTGAGATGCAACAATGGATCAATTCTCTGCTGCCTGTGCTAATTTTGGCCTAATAATTAACACCAAGAAAACACAGGTGCTCCACCAGCCACCACCACACCATCCATACACAGAACCATCGGTTAGAACAAATGGAGAAGTTTTGAATGCTGTGGATAAAGTCACTTACCTTGGTAGTGTACTTTCCAGAGATGTACACATTGACAATGAGGTTGATGCACACATTGCCAGAGCTAGCTCAGTGTTTGGGAGACTCTGAAGAAAAGTTTGGGACAGAAGAGGTAACGGACTGACTACCAAACTGAAGGTCTACAGAGCCATTGTGCTGACATCATTGTTGTATGCCTCATTGAAATATGGACAGTCTACCAGTGCCATGCCAGGAAACTGAATCGTTTCCATTTGAACTGTCTTAGGAAGATTCTGAGGATCACCTGGCAGGATAAGGTATCAGACACTGGAAGTCCTTGCTTGAGCTGAACTGCCAAGCATTCAAACTATGATTCAGAGAGCACAACTCTGATGGACTGGCCACGATCTTCCCAAAAAGACTATTTTATGGAGAATTCACTATTTTATGGAGAATGGGGCAGGCAATCACATGGTGGTCAGAGGAAGTGATACAAGGACACTCTCAAGAACTTTGGATTTGACTGTGCAACATGGGAGACACTGGCACAGGACAACTCAGCATGGTGTGCTCACATCAGAAAGGGTGCTGTGCTCTATGAGCAAAGCAGAACTGAGACAGCACAAAGTAAATGTAGGCTGCGCAAATTTGAAGTATCCACCCTACATATTCATATGGACTATCTGTGCCCAACTTATGGTAGAGCATTCTGAGCTCATACAGGTCCGATCAGTCACAGTCGGACACAATGAAACTTCACTTTATCATGGTGATGTCATTTTGGTCTTCCTTGAAAACGAAGGGCAACTAACCAACTCATTTCCCATGAACTCCTCTTCTACCCCACCTCAGCTACACACAGAGATGGTCATACCCTTAATCTTTTCAACATCATCTATAATTGTTGCACATCCATGTTCATGAACTCTGAAACTCCTTTATCTAATCATATACTGTTGTCATCTCACCTCTTCCACTGCCTAGCAACTCCAAACCTTGTTCTTTGTCCTTACTGTGACTTCCAATTCTCCGACCCTTAGTTCATATTTTCCAAGGTGATAATCCTTGCACTGAGTATCCTGCAGAATCTTCATAACTCCATTTGGGGTTTTCTTGGCAAAGATACTGGAGTGATTTGCCATTTCCTTCTCTGGCTCATTTTACAGATGAGGACACTGAGGCTTGTTAAGTGACTTGTCCAGGATAACACAGCTAATAAGTGTCTGAGATTTCAACTCACGAAGATGAGTCTTCCTGACACCAGGCCTGGCACTGTATGCACTGTGCTACCTAGCTGCTTGCTTTGCAAATAAGTGCTTAATAAATGCTTTTGAATTCATGCATTTATTCAAGAGTTGGTGACTAAAAATTCATAGAAAATGAACAATGGAATGTTTCTGACTAGTTAATTTTTAAGAAGGAATATTCACAAAAGGGTGACCCAAATAATTTGTATTAAAAAAATTAACTTTTTAAAATCGTATTTTGAACTTTAAATCATAAAACAGTAAATCAACAAGAACATATTCCTAACCTTTTGTACTAGAACACATGGCTTTCCACAATAATTTTGAGACACAAGTTTCATTCATGCATTTAACTTAAAAATAGGACTACATTAAAATCACTGACAATTCTGTAAGATTCAGTCTATAATGATGATATTTTTATGACCTTGAGAAACTAAGGTTTCCATTTAACTTAGTTTAAAAGACAACATTTACATTCTGCTTTCAGTCAAACTCCAGGGGTATTGAGAACAAAGAAACTTTACAAATAATTTATTCAAGCTTGAAGAACACATAACACTTCATCAGCTTACCAGCAGCTGGAAAGCACTAAAATCAATAAGGAAAGAACAAAAGGTCGAATTACTACTGCTTAGTATTTTTATTAAAGAGTCAACTTTGATTTCGAGAGTAAAGATAACTACTCTATTCAACATTATTTAAAAAATTGAGACAAACTAGGATTATGGAAATAAATTTTCTATAAAAGTATTTTACTTAGAATGAAATTGCTTCTTTTGCCACAAAAAAAGCCTTGTAGGAACATGGAAAATTCAAAATGCTACATATGAAAATAATTTCAAAACTGAAAAAAAGTTAAGTTAAAGCTTATTAACAACTATATATAGTATACTAGAGGAAAGGTAGTTTGAAATGTTTACATCAAGAATTTTCTAGCATTTTGTTAATATGTGAAAGTGTGCACATTTTCTTAAGCCATATTCCTAGGTTTTTGAAAATTAAATGAAGTTGAAATCATGTATGAATAAGAGAGAGCTAACAAGATAGAGAGAAACATGAGGAGATGGGGGTAGAGAGAGTGGGATGGATGCAAAAAGCATAGCAAAAGGGTATGTAATTCCATCAAAAAAAAAAAAAGATGGAAAATTTGCCTCAGAATAAATTAGATCAGTGTAGTTCACAGCCTGTTCAGGATGTGGCCTTTTCATGGAAAATACCTTGAATCTACAATTTTTCATATTCTATTTCTGGGAACTAATTAGTTTTGATGAAGCTTAACCATTGTCAGATAAATCTTCCTTTAAAAATCTCTTTAATTACATTAATATTCTGAATGCTCAAAATCATGAAAGATTGCCTCTGACTCCTTGTTTGGTAAAAGAGGGCAAGTATAAATTTAAATGACATAATCTCAATAGCCCTTCAAGACAGCAATGCAATAAATGCAAAATTTAAGGGCCTTTTTTCAATCCTCATCCTGACCTCTCTAGCCTTTGACACTGTTGATCACCCTCTTGGATAATCTTTAGATTTTAGGTTTTTGTGGCACTACACTCCTGGTTTTCCTGTCTATGAGAAGACTACTTCTCATTCTCCTTTGCCAGATCTTCCTTCAGGTTATGTCTATTTGGGGGATGGGGACAAGGCAACTGGGGTTACATGACTTGCCCAGGGTCACTTAACTAGTAAATATCAAGTGTCTGAGGCCACATTTGAACTCAGGTCCTCCTGATTCCAGAGCTAGTGCTCCACTGTGCTTCCTAGCTGCCTATATTATATCTGTTAACTGTGGGTGTCTGTCCTTGGCCCTGTTCTCTTTCTTTACCATTCTGTTTGGTGATCTCATCAGCTCCCTTAGGTTCAATTATCATCACTAAGCAGATGATTTCTCATTACATAGCAACCATCTGTTCCATTCTAATTTTTAAAGAACTATTTTATTCAGTGAGCTTTTGAACCTCCTTTTTCGTTTGGCTAATTCTGCTTTTTAAAGCATTCTTCTCCTCATTGGCTTTTTGAACCTCTTTTGCCAATTAAGTTAGCCTATTTTTAAAGGTGTTATTTTCTTCAGCATTTTTTTGGGTCTCCTTTAGCAAGGTGTTGACCTGCTTTTCATGATTTTCTTGCATCTCTCTCATTTCTCTTCCCAATTTTTCCTCCACCTCTCTTACTTGATTTTCAAAATCCTTTCTGAGCTCTTCCATGGCCTGAGACCACTAAATATTTATTTTGGATGTTTGGGATACAGAAGCCTTGACTTTTATGTCTTTCCATGATGGTAAGTATTGTTCTTCTTCATCTGAAAGGATGGGAGAAGATATCTGTTCACCAAGAAAGTAACCTTCTATAGTCTTTTTTTTTTCCCTTTTTTGGGCATTTTCCCAACCAGTTACTTGACTTTTGGGTCCTTTGTCAAGAGTAGGGTATACTCTGAGAATCTGTAAGATCTCAGTTCCTCCAAGGTGGCACAATCAAGCATGTACACTGGTCTGGAAGCAGGAGGAGATTTTTGTGCCCAGAATCTTAGCAGTTTCCCCTCCACAGCCACCTGGCCTCCAGTTCCCCCAAGTCAGCACTGGGGGTTGAGATTCAGATAAGCTGCATGGGCAGGGCTGCTATTCAGTATGAGATAAGGATCAGCTGCCTCAGGGCTCTACACAGAGCTGAGGTAAGAATCAGCTGCTCAGTGCCCCCAGGGTTTTTATGATCCAACAATGGATGCAGGCTGCTGTGGGAACTGCAGCTGCCTGAGGCCAGAGCTTTGGGAAGGCCCTTCTCCCTTCTTGGCCAGCTGAAAAAACCCTGTCACTGACCTTTGGTGCCTGTGGTTGAGGGATCTGAGAACCGCTGATACTGTGACTGGAGATTCTGCCTCCAAGGGCTGTTCATGAGCTGCAGCCAAGGCTAGGTTGGGCTCTGCTCTGTGTCTGGTGTGACAGACGTTTCCTGGGGGCCTTTCAGGTCACCCTGGCCTGGAAATCTCCTCTACTCTGTTGTTCTCCACTTCTGCTGCTCCAGAATTTGTTGAGAGCCCCACTCTACAGGTATTTTATGGGCTGTGTGGGGAGAGCCGGCATATGTGGATCTTTCTACTCCACCATCTTGGCTCCACCCCCTAAGCAGATGATTTCTAACCTCTTTCCTAACTTCCCCTCACACTGCCTACTGGAAATCTCAAATTAGATTTTTCAAATTAGACATGTCAAACTAAATATTTGAAATTAGACAAACTAAACATTTCCAAAAAAGAACTCATCCCCTTTCCTCCTAAACCTTTTCTTCTTTCCCATTACTGTTAAGGGTATCACCATCTTCCCAAGCGCTTAGGCGTACAACCTCAGTATTATTGCCAACTCTTCATGCTCAATCTACATACTGATATAAGTTTGTGCAATTCTGCCTGACTTCAATCCATGCACCAATCAAGATATCATTCTGTGATGTCAGTGGTCCTTGTCAAAAACAAAGGACAAACAACATATCTATCCAATCTATTACCAAGTTTTGCTGTTTCTACCTTCACATCTCTTATTTATGTCCCCTTCTCTCACAACTACCACCCCGCCACAGAACATCATCATTTCATACCTGAATTTTTCCAGTGACTCTCTGCTTGGTCTCCATGCCTTATCTCTCCCAACTCCATTCAGCTGCCAAAGTGATCATCCTAAAGTGCAGGTCTGACCCTGTCATGTCCATTCAATATCTCTAGTGGTTCCCTATTACTTTTTAGGACCAAATACTCTGTTGGTATTTAAAGTCATTCACATCCTGGGACCTTCGTTTCCTGTTTACTTCAGGATACAGTTCAAATTCCACATCCTCCAGGAGGCCTTTCTAAGCCCCGTCATTCCCACCTCCCACCACTAATGCCTTCCCTTTGAAATTATCTTCTACTTACAATGCATATATCTTACATGTACTTAGTTATTTAGAAGTTTTCTAATCAGAATGTGAATTCCTTGAAGACAGAGATCAACTTTTTAATTTTCATTTGTATCCTCAGCATTTAGCATAGTGCCTGGCAAATAGTAAGTGCTTAATAAATGCGTGTTGAATAACCAGAAAAAAATCTGACCCCAATATATGTTTCCATGCTTAATTCCCCTATATAAACCTTACACTCTAGGAAAATTAGTCTACTTGCTGTTCTCTGAAAGGTCTTCTAGCCTTTGTGCCTTTATTTTCATGTGCTCATGGCTTCACTGTCTCAGCTAGAATGCAAATGACTTTAGGGAAGGTACTGTAACAGCTCAACATATTAATCAAGCACAAAAATTTTTTAAACATCTGGAGACCTGTCAAGATGATGGAGTAGGAAGAAGCAGTCCAGTCTTGCTCCCTCATAACTACGCCAACAAAGATCTAGGAAGCATGCTAGATTGAGTAGTGATCAGGGAATCTAGGAGAAACTTCAGTGGGTCATACAATTGGTGTTTACAAGTAGAAGTCTATGGAAATGAAGAATGAGTGAGGAAAGCAATCATACCACAACACTTTATTTTTAGCACCAGTGCACCTCCCTCATAACACAACAAGAAAAGGGGAAAAAAATTTATAATAATTTTTTGAGCCCAGGCTGAAACTGAATTTTTTCTGAAAGAGAAGTGCCTCTAATCACTGATTGAACACTAAATGGTTTTTGAGATTAGTTTCTGCCACATGCTTGATGTTTTTTAATGAATTCAACTTAAAATACAAGACAAAATAGAATTTATATGTGAAACATGCAGCAAAAAGGCAATATGATGGCAACTAATGTTTGAATTACAAATACTGTCAAACTGCTTTATATACTTTCCATGCTGTCAAAAGTTAAAACAAGAAGCAAAATATTCATTCTCCTACAAATCTGCAGCAGTTACATTTTCAGAGCTCAAACTACAGTTTCAACAGCCTTTGGCATACCTCAATGCAAATATTGAAGAAATTTTCATATTTCAAAGTACATTTAACTGTGCAATTGAGTAGATAACACCTAACCTTCAATTGGAAGTGATTAATCTGCCACATGACATGCTAAAAAGCAAATATCAAGAGAAGAATTAAATAGAATTTTATAAGTATCTTCCAAGTGATTATGAATATATTTAATTAAAATTAAATGATCAGTATTAGGCAATATCTATGAAAAAACAAATCTCATTACAGATCAGCAATAGCTGACGAATGTTTGAAATTCATATTGATGAAGGGGAACACTAACTTTGAACCCTAATTAAGTGGTCATAACCTCCCCAAAGAATTCCATTCTTCTCATCAGCTCTGAATAACAAAACTCTATAGTTAGTTATTACAATTATATTTTTAATTTAGTCAATTAAAATTTGTAGAAATTTATTTTCTCTTTTATTATACAAGTAACAACATAATATCCTCAAATTTGTCTCTTGTTCCATACTATCTGGTAGTTTACAGAAATTTTGTTGATACCTGTTTTGCTTACTGTATGTATAGGGACAAACTAGAGGCTTTTTCATTAAGATCAAGATTAAAGTAAAATGTCCACTGTCACTAACACTATTTGATTAGTGACAAAAATGTTAGCTATGGCAATACAATAAGAAAAAGAAAATGAGGGAATAAGTATAGTCAAAAAAGAAACAAAATTACTATTTTTTGCAGATGATGATATATAACTTCCAGAAAATACAGAAAGATAATTAAAAGGTGAAAAAGTAAGTTCATTAAAGTCGCTGAATATAAGATTAAATTCACATGATATTTTATCTGATCCTCATGACCTCTAAAACCTGACATGAAACCATTTTAGTTGTCATACAGTCTAGGACACAAGAACTCAAGCTCAAACTCATGAACTAAGCTCCACAGATCTTTACTAAGAACCTCTTCCCCCATTTCCCAGAACACTGCTGAGAACAAAACTGCAGAAATCAATTCACAGGCTTGTAATAAGGTTCAACTCCACACTCCAACTGACTTCTACTCTTTCTCCCAGTGCTGAGGAGATAAAAACCCCAAAGATCAGAATTTTGAGTAGGTCACAGTTAACCTCTGGCAGTACTCTCTGATGTAAGTGAGCTTTTCAGGAGCACAAAGGAACAGAAGGAACAGGGTACGATGTATGTCCCACCTTGTGATATAAGTCTATAACTTAGTTCTCACCCCTTTCCCAGTGCCCTGGGTATTCAAACCACAAATGACAGAAATCTGCTCAGTGGGAAAGTGTTGTTTGCTTTTGGTACAGAGAACTGAGGAAGAGATGGAACAGAGCAGGACATATGTGTGAGGGGTCATATGACACTCCACTAAACCTGAGAAAAAGAGCCCAGCATCCACCTAGGGATTGTTCTGTCCCCCCAGAACTCACCCAGAATAGATACCTAGACTGTTAAACTGTGAACTGCCCAGGAGGGCAAGATGCTTTGAGATGGAAAGCTAGGTAGAACAGTAGATAGAGGGCATATTTGGAGGTCAGGAAGACCTCCTGTTTAATCTGAAGTTCAAATCTGGCCTCAGACACTTACTAGATATGTGACCCTGGGCAAATCCTTAACCTCTTCTTCAGTTTGCTCATGTGTAAAGTGGGGATAATAATAGTAATTACCCCCTCGAGTTGTTATAAGGATCAAATGAGGTAATAATTGCAAAGTGCTTAGCACAGTGCCTGGCATATCACAAGCATTATATAAATGTTAGCTTCTTATCATTATCTTTATCTATCCAGGCCACAGAGAAACTGCCATCAGAAGGGAGGGAGAAAGATAATAACCAATAGGGAAAAACAAGGGAGAAAAAAAGAAAAGACTGAAATTACCAAAGATTTCAAGAAGAAAACTCAAATCTGCGAGCATAAGTAGGGAAGACATGAACAGAAGAAGGAAATATGGTCTCCATATCTATTTTATACAGCACTTACTATATGCCAGGTACTGTGCGATGTGCTTTAAAACTGTTATCCCATTTAACCCTCATTTGACTTCTACCTTGGGGATAAGTACTATTATTGTCCTCATTTTACACATGAAGAAACTGAAGCAAACAGAAGTGAAGTGACTTGCCCAGGTTCACACTAGCCAGTAAGTGTCTGAAAGCAAATCTGAACTCAAGTCATACTAATTCCTGACCTGGCATTCTATCCATTGCACCATCTAGCTACCCCATAGTAAATGGGTTCAGGTATGTATTAAGAAGCACTGCAAAACAAAGGAAAATGATTCAATACTTAATGAGGCAGAGGACCTTGTGCACTTTGAGGAAAGAAAGGAACCAAAGCATGCTATTCTTAAGGGCTTAAAAGGGAAACAAGAAGCATGGGCAGAATTTATGGCCTGTACAGCAGAAATAATTGGAAGGATTAAAAACAAAAAACAAAACTTGAATATGTGATGGCAAAACATGCTAAAGAAACAAAAGAGATAACTGATGGGAATGCAAATACATATAAGTGAAAGACAGAGAAAGAAAGGAATAGAGGCAAAAAGCAATAATGTTAAAAGAAAGCATGCTCTCCATACAAACAAAACAGTGATCCTGAACATAGGATGCATACAGAAAAGGTAAGGATTATAAGTCTCTGAGAAGAATGTAAGAAAAAAAAAAACCTTGAATATCATAGTGCAAGAAATAATATAAGAAAACTGCCCAGACCTTCTGTACACAATAAACAAAGGAGAGAGAGAGAAATATTAAAACAAAGTAAATTTGAATAACACAAAACTATTCTGCACCAATCAAAATACAAGAGAAGGAATGAATTCCAAAGAGGAATGAAGTTCAAAATGCAACCCAAAGTTTCCTACATGTTATAAAAGTGAGCCTAAGCATAAGTGAAAGTAAAAGGTAAATTTTCAATAAAAAAGAGATGCTCAAATCATTCTTTTAATAAAAACTGGACCTGAAGAGATTATTTGCTTTTCAAACACCTTACACCACAGAAATATAAGAATGGTAAACAAATACAGCAAACAAGAAAAATAACAAAAGAGAGACCATTAAGAGACTTCTTTCTAAATGTACATGAAGAGTCAAGGGTAAAGCATAAATCCCAAAAAAGTGATGGTGAAGAAACAGACCTGAAACATCATGGAACAAACCTCACAATACCCTGCCTATAGATGAATCAGTGTTTTTTTTTTTCTTGTGGTATTAAATTACAAAATGAGAGGGGATGTAAAAAAGGAAAAGAGGAAAAAGAACAGGAAGAAAATAGCTCACAGGAGAATGGATTAAGAAGCAAAAGAAGGGACTGAAAAGGGAGGAAAGAAAGGAAGAAAGCATGTTTCAATGGTAGGAGGGAGAACCACCAACTAAGTAAACAGAGATATTCTATAAAAGGAAATGGGAACCTTACAATGGGTATTACCTACAAGGATTTGGTGCTTAGAGAAAACACTTGTTCTGCCTCAAGAGACAATAAGAGCTCCGGAGGACAACCAACACCCAGAAGAGAGGGTTGGGGGAGGAGGGAGGGTGGGCCAAGCAATTTTAAGGCAAATAGGAGTAAAAAATGACCAATGAGAAGGCAAAGGTAAAAAAAAATGAATTGCACAATTAGAGACATAGGAAGAATTCTACCCTGGGGCAATCTTAACCTTTTCTCACCTGTAAAAACTGGTGTTTTCCTAAGGGTGAGGTACAAGAGAAAAAAAGGGAGCCAGTGACAAGCTCTAAAGGGCAATAACAGAAACTGTTTAGAAGACAGAACCTAAAATAAGCACTACAAAAATTTTAATTCCATGAGGAATACAAACAAGGAAAAATCATGTACGTATAAGAGCCATGAACCAAAGATTAAAAGTTTAGAATAGAAAAGTAAGACAAACTATTAAGGGAGTGAAAGAAATACTTTTGAGAAAAAGGTACAAAAAATGAAATTTTAAAAACTAATAAAAAACAGATTGAAGGGGAAGAAAAAGGATTCTACTTGATTGAGAAGACAAGAGGAGAAGAACTAAATAACTAGATAGAAGCTAGGAAGAAAAAGCAACCAATAAGCAAAACTCAAAAACTAGGAAAAATAAAACATGGGGGGAGAGGAGGGCTTAAGGATGAGAGGGGAAGAAAATCAGTGGAAATAGGGTGGCTATTAAAAAGATTAAGCTAAAATAATTAAAGAGACATAATACTGTGTTTGCAGTAAAAGTGAAAAAATAATGTGGGTAAAAACAATTATAGAGACAAATTGGGAAAAATATAAACTTAACTCTTCAAACTTTAAATATTAACAGACTAGGTAAGAAAATAAAGTCCTACAATCTGCTGCTTACAAGAAACACATTTACTGGAAATTGAGGGAATGCCCTTCAAATGGAGAAAGGCTGAACAAGTTGTGGTATATGAATATAACGGAATACTACTGTGCTATAAGAAATGATGAACAGGTGGACTTCAGAAAAACCTGGAAAGAAGTATATGAACTGATGCTGAGTGAAGTGAGCATGGCCAGGAGAACACTGTACACAGTTAACAGTCACAGTGTGCGAGGACTGTTTTTGATAGACTTAGCCCTTCACAGCAATGCAAGCACCTAATACCTTTCCAAAGGAGTCATAATGCAAAATGCCATCCACATTCAGAGAAAGAACTACATAAAATGATGCAGACTATTTTCTCTTTTGTTATGTTTGGTTTTTCTCATGGTTTTTCCCATTCATTCTAATTCTTCTATGCAACATGACTAATGTGAAAATGTGTTTAATAGGAATGCATGTGTAAGAACAAATATAAGATTGCATGCCATCTTGGTGAGGAGGTAGTACAAAATTTGGAACTTATGGAAGGATTGTTGAAAACTGAAAAAAATTCATAAATTTGGAGAATAAAAGAAACACATTTAAAAGCCAAAGATACACACAGAATAAAAAAAAAGCAGGAGTTGCAATCATGTTATGAGACAATACATAAACAAACACTCAAAATATAAAAAGAATAAACAAAGAAACTATATCATGCTAAAAGAAACCATAGACAACAATCAATCAATATCAAATTTATATGCTCCAAATGCCTTAGCAACCCAATTCACAAAGGAAACATTAACTGAACTGTAAGAATACATAAATTGTAAGACAACAGTGATAAGAGATTTCAAATCTCTATCTTAGTTTTAGGTAAGTCTCATGGAAATCTAAACAAAAGGGAAAATACAGAACTAAACAAACTGATGAAGAAATTAGATCTAAAAGATTTACAGCATCTTCTAAATGGGATTACAAAAGAGTATACATATTTCTCAGTACTACATGAAAACATTAAAAAACTGACCAAGCATTAGGGCACAAAGATATTGCAAACAAATACAAAAAGGAAGAAATAGTAAACACATCATTTACAGACCATAACAAAATAAAAACAGTAATCAGCTCAGGGATCACAAACAAAAGACAAAAACATAAAAAGAGACTTTTAAAAAATGAGATTTCAAACAATGAATGGATCAAAGAATAAATCACAGAAACAATAATTACATAAAATAAGATCATAATGTTAAAACAGCATACTAAAATTTTTGGGATGCAGCTAAAACAATCCTCAGGTGAAAAAATCATATCCCTATTAACTTCTATGAACAATACAGAAATGAATACTAATGAAACGAATGTACATTTTTTAAAAATTAGAAAACCAATAAACAAACCTACAATAAGAACACAAGAGAATATATTAAAACTATAGGAGAAATAGATAAGATGGGGTAAAACACAGAAATGATATATTCAATAATTAAATGAAAAGAACTAAATGCTAGTTCTTTCAAAAATGCAAAATTCCACAAAAGACAGAAGATCAGAAAGTCTTAACTAAAAATCAGAAAAGAATATACAATTAGCTATAAAAGAATTACCAAAGAAATGGATTAATAGGAGAATTTGAAAGGTTGAACAATTAGCATCAATGCTGGAGAAATGGTTTTCAAAAATTGAGAAAAAAGGCATAAGAACGGATGAAGCATTTATTAAATGCTTACAATATGCAAAGTGAAGCTGTGGGGATACAAATGGTTCCTTCTCTCCAAGAACTCACATTCTAATGGAGGAGACAACAATATGGAAGGTTTCAGCTGCCAATCAAGTGGAAAGGTCCCACAGACCTTAGGGTATGGCAGCAAAGCTGATGGAAATGCCTCTTCTTTAATGTCATTTTCACTGATAACATCATGTCACTTTCTGATGTTAAATCATTTGACAGTGTCAAGGGCTTTCATGACAAATACTTCCACAGGAGCTCCTCCTTTCTACATAGGAAGGAGCTGCATTTTTTGGGCTAGAAGCACTGCCATTTCCATAGCTCTTGTATTTGAGTCTTTGGGTTGTCTCTATTAAAGTCTGAGGGTGTCAAAATGGTGGTGGTAGTCGTGATATAAACTGTCTGGCACCTGTTACCTCTATCTCTACCCCAGTGTGCCCCAATACTTCCACTAGGTTGGTTCACCTGCCTCAGAAGGGGTAGTTGGTTGGGATATCTGGTACCTTCTCACTGTCTCCTCAGATGATTGCTGTGAGGACTGGGCTGGAAGCAAATTTAATGGAGATTTACTATGACTTTTAGACCTTTTATCTATCTTCCTATTCATGGCAGTTGGTTGGCAGTTTTGTGAGTGGTAATTAAGAGAGGTAGGCCCCTTCTCCACAATGACTTCTTCCTCTCCATGATGGCTATGGAGAATAAGCTATAAACATATCTGATGGGTTGGGGGATGTAGATATTCTCTCTCATTTCTCTTCCCAATTTTTCCTCCACCTCTTTTACTTGATTTTCATAATCTTTTTTGATTTCTTCCATGGCTTGAGACCACTGCATATTTATTTGGAGGTTTTGGATGCAGAAGCCTTGACTTTGATGTCTTTCTCTAATGGTATGCACTGTTTTTCCTCATCTGAAAGGATGGAAGAAAATACTTGTTCACCAAGAAAGTGACCTTCTATAGTCTTATTTTTTCCCCCTTTTTTGGGCATTTTCTCAGTCAGTAACTTGAATTTTGAGTCCTTTGTCAAGAGGAGGGTATACTCTAGGGAACTGTAAGTTCTCAGTTCCTTCAAGGTGGCACAATCAAGGGAGAGGAGTTTATTCCTCGCCTGTGCTCTGGTATAGGAGCTACCACAAGTTTTTCTGTCCAGGATCTGTGAGTAGAATTCCCTGTCCAGAGCCTCCACTAGCTCTACCACGTCAGCACTCTTCCTCACCCCCGGGCCACCACTCAGGGCTGAGGTTCAGATTAGCTGCTCAATTCCCCCAAGGTCTTTAGGCAGAGGCCTCCCAAAATGGATGCTGCGGGCAGGGTCAGACTGTGTTCCCTTCTCCCCCTGGTGAAAGAGCTTTCTCACTGACCTTTGAAGCCATCTTTGGCATTTGTGGGTTAAGCACAGCTGCTGCCAGGGATTCCGCCCCCTGAAAACTGCTTTGGTCCTGTCTCTGCCTTGTGGCACAGCCGAGGCTGGGCTGAGCTCCGCTCATGAGCACGATGCGATACACTTTTCCTGTTGGCCTTCCAGGCTGTCCTGGGTTGGAAATCTCTTTCACTCCGTCGTTTTGTGGCTTCTGCTGCTCTAGAATTTGTTTAGAGTCATTTTTTTACTGGTATTTTATAGGCTATGGGGGAGAGCTTTTACAAGTCCATCCCTCTACTCTGCCATCTTGGCTCTGCTCTGGATACAGGTATTCTCAATCAAGGCTCTTGGGTTCTTGGTACGGGGGTTGTTTTCATAAGAATCAAAGAGAATATGGTGATGAAGGTTGTGGTAATAGTAGTTGTTTGCCTTGATCTGCACATGCTCTCTCTCATCTCTCTCTCTGGGTGCCCCTTTGCCTCAGTTAGGTTATCTTGTATTTTGAGTGGCAACCAATTAGCATATGGTGGAAATAACCAGTGCTTTCTTCAGAGGAATTGCTTCCCCTAATTGTGGTCATAAGGACTGAGCTAAAAACATCTGTGGTCTGAAAGAACACTTCCACTCCCAGGGCTCCAGGGACTATCTGCCTCTTGGTATAAGTTATTTCATTAGTTCTTGCTGGTGGTGATGAAGAAGGTGGGCCCTTTCTCTACAATGAATATCTCCCTTTAAAGATGGCTGTGGACACTGTACTGGAAGCAGATTTGATGGTTTAGGGGACACTGACATTCACAAGGCTCTTGTAGCTCTTGGGCTGTTTCTATCAGGATCTGAGGGGAGTGATGGTGGTGGTTTGACTCAGTATAAGCTGTCGCCTTTTTTCTCCCCCAAAGCACCCCTGCCCCAGCTTCAGAATATCATAGATAATAAAATTTTAAAATTCTGCATAAATAAATCCCTTGTAGCTAAGATTAAAAGGGAAATAGTTAGCTAGGAAAAAAATCTTTGCAACCAATTTCTCTGATAAAAGTCTCATTTTTATTTATGGAACTGATTTGAACTTATAAAAATAAGAGCCATTTTCCAATTGATAAATAGTTAGAGAGTATGAATAGATAGCTCTCAACAGTGGAAACCTAGGCTATTGATAGCCATATAAAAAAAATTCTCCAAATCACTAATAAATGGTGAAATGTAAATTAAAGCAACTCTGAGATTCAACTTCATACCTATCAGGTTGACAAAGTTTATAACAAAGAAGAATGACAAATACTGCAGGGACTCTGGGAAAATAGCAACATTCATGGAGTTGTAAATTAGTAGAGCCATTCTGGGAAGCAATTTAGAAGTATGTCCAAAAAGTGCATACCCAAAGGTACATACCCTTTGACCCAATGATACCACTATAAATCCTATATTCCAAAGAAATCAAAGAAAGATGATGCATAAAAATAATTTATAGCAGCTATTTTTATGTTGCAAAAAAACCCTAGAAACTAAAGGGGTGCCCATTAATTAGGGAATGGCTAAACAAAGAATGGTATATGAATATAATGGAATAACAGTATGCTTTAAGAAATGATGAAGATGGTTTCAGAAAAAAAAGACTTGGAAGGACTTTCACGAAGTGATGTAGAGAGAAGTGAGCAGAACCAGGAGAGCAATTTATACTATAACAAAATCTTCAAAAAGAATCATTTTGGAAAAAAATTAAACTCTGATTAACACAATACAAAACTATGATTCCAAATACTCTTCAAAGAGAGGTGTTGGACTAAATATACATAATGGGGTACACATTTTTAGAAATGCCTAGTAGGGGAATTGATTTTTGTTTGACTACACATATTTGTTAGAAGGATTTTGTTTTTCTTTCTTTTTTTCCCAGTGTAGGCAGGAGAAGATTGGAGAAAGAAAAAAGAAATACTTGATAATTTAAAAATAAATTTTAAAAAATCATTAAGTATTTTCTATGTTCTAGGCAATATGCCAGAAATTGGTGATAACATAAATAAAGATCAAACAGGCCCTACCCACAAGGAATTTAATATTTTATTAGGTGAGACATGAACAAATACAAGAATATACAAAAGATATACAAAGTAAATACAAGGTTATTTCTGAAGGAGGCACTAGGAGCAGGGAAGATCAATAAATATTTATTAAGTACCTCCTATGTGTCAGGCACGTCCTACATACTGGGGATACAAGTATAAAAAAAGAAGAAATATCCTCTATTTGCATTGAACTTACATAGAGGAGAGAACAAAGTGCATATGAAAAATAAATACAAAGTTAAAAAATGCACACAAAGTGGTTAAAAACAAGGTATCATGGGAGGGAGGGCACTAGCAGTTGGGAAAATCAGGTAAGGCTTAATGCAGAAGATGATGTCTGAGTGATATATGTAAGGTAGAGGTAAGGAGACAGAATATTTCAAGCATGCAGGAGGCACAGAGATAGGAGACTGAATGAATTGAGTGAGGAACTGAGGTGAACTAGATCACAAAGTATGAAAAGGAAAGTAATGTCCAATGGGTCTGAAAAAGGCGGATTGGGATCAGGCTGTATAGGACTTTTAAAACCAGACGAAAGTATTTATATTTTATAAAGGCATTAGTAAGCCACTACAGTTGGTTGAGTAGCAGAGTCACATGGACAGATTTGCACTTAAGGAAAATTACTTTCATAGTAATGTATAAAATAGATTGGAGTATGTTAGGGGTGTAAGCTCAGTTTTCACGTGGACAGTCTTGGGCAGGTAAAAGTGAGGACTTCTAAACCTCAGAGTTCTCACGAGGCCCCCCAGGGAACAGCTGGGGATTGAGGCGTGAAACACGGGCTATCTCGTGCATTTCCACCTTTTCCCAGTGGGAAACTTGCTAGGGAAAGCATCCCACCCTTGAGATTGGTCCGTGGTCTGAGCGCACCTGTTGTTAATTAGCTAGGGGCTGAGAGCAGGCACGGTATTCACATGCAAACTATGTGGCGGGAGAGCTTAAGTAGGGACAGGAAAGCCTGAAGGCCCTCTTCTGGCTGTGGGGTCCCCTTTGGGGGTCCCTCCCCTCTCTTCTGGATGCGGAGTCCCCTCCAGGGGCTCTTCTTGCTGCAGGGCCCTTGGAGGGAAGAGGGTCCCTCTCCCGCTCCCATCCTCTTGCTGTATGATCCTTGCCCCTTGGGAGGAGGAGGATTCCTCTCTCCTGAGGAAGAATTAACCCTGCGCATGTAACCAAGACCCTGAATAAAGCCTAACCCTTGTTCAACTCTGGAAAGTCTCTTCTCTCAATACGTTTATCTGGTTGGCCACCGAAGACCAATGAAAAGGTAAGACTCGGGTAGTCCATCGGCCTCTAGGCCAAACAGGAGTAGTGAGAGACTTGAGGTAGGGAAATCAATTAGGAGGATGTGCCAATAATCTAGGTGAGAAGTGACGAGGGCCTGAACCTTAGTGATAATATACATAGATGTGTGACTGGTGAGAATGGGTCACGTGCAAGAAATGCGAAGGTAGAAACAAGAAGATGTGGCAACTGACTGAATATACGGGGCAAGGAAGAGTGAGGAGACATGAGAAAATAGAAGGATAATGATCTCTTTTATAGAAATAGAAAAGTTGATAAGATGGGAAGGTTTAGGGGGAAAGATAAGGAGTTTAGTTTTAGAGATGCTGAGTTTAAGATGTGTATAGGACATCCAGTTTGAAATATCCAACAGACAACTGGTGAAATGGAATTGAAGTTCAGAGAAGAAAAACGGAGCTGGATATTTAGGTCTAGAGGTCATCTGCAGAGACAGAGATAACCAGAGAAGCTGATAAGGTTACCAAGAAAGAAGACAGAGGAAGAAGACATGTAATCTTGGGGAATACCCCCCTCAATTTGGGTGAGGCATGATGTGGATGATGAGTCAGCAAAGGAGAATGAGGAGGAGGAGGAGCTTCAAAGCAAACTAAGAGACAACGGTGTCAAGAAAAAGCAGAAAATAGAGAGCATCTGTATCTAGAAGAAGAGACTGGTCAACAAGGTCAGATCCAGCAGGTAGATATATTAGTATTAGGATTAAAAAAAGACCAACAGATTTACCAATAAAAGATCACTGTGAGAGGATAGTGGTTTGGGGGGGGGGGGAACTGGGAAGAAACATAAGCATTCAAAGGATTAGTCAGGTAATCTATTACTCACAGACATTTAAGTATGTGTGGCTCCCTATCCCCTCAGGCTTCAGGGAACATATTGGTGGCTCAGGTGTACAGTGGGCTATGTACCTCAGTAGAGAGCTGAGATCTCTGCTCTTGCTGTTGCTGGGCAGATTCACAAGGGCTAAAGGGGGAAGGGTTACTAGAAGCAGTCAACCAACAGGTGGTCTGGAATGTGACCTCCTCCTTATCAACTACAGGGATACTGTGAATAGAGAAACTTGTTGATTTTATACCCTTGGCTTAGATGAAGTTTGCTAAACTGACAATGTGCTAACCTTTAATGTAGCTGACCACTCCACTTGTTTGGCAGACAGGAATTTTCCAGGATGTTGGAAGGACAATGAATGGTAAAACATGGAGTCACTTCTATTAGGTCAGTCTTAGCAACAAGCCAATCCTCACAATCAGTGGTAACTTTGGAGAGACAGTTTCAGTTGAGTTAAAAGTCAGGCTGCAAAAGAGATGAAAAGTAGAAAGAAAGGAGGTAAAGGCAATAAGTATAGACAACTTTTTTAAGGGGTTTGGTTGAGAAAGGGAGGAGAGACAATAGCTTGAGAGGATGAGGGGCCTAGGGAAGGTTTTTTCAGAATTGGAAAAACTTGGGCATATTTAAGAAAAGGAACCAAGTGATGGAAAAAGGGTTAAGATTTGAGGGAGAGTAAGAATGACTGAAGATACAATCTTCTGGAGATAACGGAAAGGGATGAGAATAAGTGCACATGTAAAGGGAGTTGGCCTTGGCAAAGGAGAATGGTCACCTGCAGAAATAATAGCTAGCATTTAATGTAGGGGTTTGAGGTTTACAATGGACTTTCCATACATTATTTGATTTGATTCTCACAGTCATCCTAGGACCTGGAAGGTGTTATTATGCCCATTTTCACAAATGAGGAAATTGAAACTGATAAAGGTAAGCGACTTGCCTATGATCACATAGCCAGTAAAATGTCAGGGGTAAGTCTTCCTCATTCCAAGTCCAATGTACTGTCTACTATACTACCTAGTTGCCTAAAAAGATACACTCTCCCAACTCCTCAGGAATATCCTAAAAGCCCTGAGGGGCAGATGGAGCCTCACTTTGGGATCTGATTAACTATGAGAGTGGGTGTTGGGTTAAGTATCCTCAGAATTTATAAGGGTTACATATACTTTTTTTTTTTGTTTTTAAAGGCATATGAACGCAGATTTATGGTTTCATATGAAATCATTTTTTGTTCTTTTTTGTACAGAAATATTCATGTCTGTCATTGTCTATCAAGTTCATAATAAAGAAAACAATTTAAAAAATTGCAACACTGAAAAAGGAACAATGAGGCCATGGAATAAGAGTAGTAGGACTAGAAAGAAAAGATAATGTAGAAGTAGGAGCTATAAGATTTGATAACTGATTTTATATAAAAAAGTGAAAAAGAGAAAAGAGTCAAATGGATGAGATGTTAAGTTTACTATTAGACATACTAAATTTGACGTTCAGATTTAACAACAATGATTAGGCTCATTTAAGAAAAGGTATGGGGGCATGGTAAAGAAATTTAGCAGTACAGATTGGAGAGGAATGAAGACATGGCTGATCTGGGCCTCCCCACTTTAAAATGAAAGCTCAGGCAAGAATCAGCCAATCAGAAGGAAAGGCATAGGAGCTCTGGGTACTTTGATTGTGAGACCTGATGGACTGAGCTTCCAGGGTGTAAAGGTTTTTATGGCATAGTACACAAAGTCATATGGGGACGAGGCAGCAGTGTAGCCAGCTGGCTCAGTGGCTTACCTAGACCTTCAAAGCTCAACATCCAACTCAATTCCCTCTCCACTGCTATAACTCAGTCCACACTACAACAAAGCACACCCAAGTTGCCAAGTCCTGCCAATTTTATCTTTGAAACATCTCTGTTATCTCTCTTCTGACAGTGCCACCACTCTAATGCAGGCCCTCATCCCCTCATGGCTAGACTATGGCAATAGTCTGCTGTTTGGTTTCTGTAACTTCAGTCTTTGCCTGCTGTAGCCTGTCTTCTACTCAGCTGTCAAACTGATCTTCCCAAAACTATAAGTCTGACCCACCATACTACTCAATAAACTTCAGTGGCTCTCTATTACCTCCAAGATCAAATTTAAAGTCCTCTGTGTGATATTCAAAGCCCTTCATAATACACCTTCTTACACCTTTACTCTTCTTTTCATACCACTGGCCTCTCTGCAGCTACACACACGATACTCCTCCTCCTGAGTCTGAGCATTTTCACTGACTGTCCTTCATGCCTAGAATTCTCTTGCTTCATTCCATTTCCTGGCTTCTCTAACTTCCTTCAGATTTCAGCTAAAATCCCCCTTTTAGCAAGAAGCTTTTCCCAAAGTTAGTCTTCCTTCTAAGGTCATCAGGATTTGTCCTGTTGTTTGTGCTGTTTATATACTGAGACAGCTCCTAGAGACAGAAAGACACAAAATCAAATCTAGCCTCAGACACTAACTAGCTGTTTGACCTTAGGCAAGTCACTTAACCTTTTTGCCTCAGTTTCCTCAAAATGACGATAATAATGACAACTGCCTCCCAGGGGCATTGTGAGAATCAAATGAGATAACATTTACAAAAAAGCATTTTACACAATGCAAGTCAAGAAGCAACAGTCAGAACCAAACACGGAACAACTGACTGGTTTAAGACTGGAAAAAGAGAACAAAAAGGTTCTATAGCACCTTATTTATCTGACTTATGTGCAGAGTACATCATGCAAAATGCCAGGCTGGACAAATCAAAAGCTGGAAGTAAAGTTTCTAGGAGAAATATCACCAATCTCAGAAACACTGACAATACCACTCTGATGGCAGAAAGTGAAGAATTAAGAAGCCTCTTGATAAGGGTGAAAGAGGACAGTGTAAAAGCTGGCTTGAAGCTTAACAAAAAAAGAAGACTAAGACCCTGGCAAGTGGTCTTATCATTTCCTGGTGAAAAGAGAGAGAAGAAATGGAAGCAGTGTCAGATTTTATATTCTTGGGCTCAAAGATCACTGCAGAAGACAATGATAACCATAAAATTAAAAAATGCTTGCTCCTTGCAAGGAAAGCTATAGC
Source organism: Notamacropus eugenii (assembly GCF_028372415.1). NCBI lineage: Eukaryota > Metazoa > Chordata > Mammalia > Diprotodontia > Macropodidae > Notamacropus > Notamacropus eugenii. The sequence continues at coordinate 596,817,642 of NC_092872.1, read as the reverse complement.
AAATATGGACAGCATACTAAAAAGAAGAGACATCATCTTGCCAACAAGGTCTGTACAGTCAAAGGTATGGTTTTCAGTAGTAATGTAGGGCTGTGAGAGTTGGCCTATAAGGAAAGCTGAGTGCCACAGAATCGATACTTTCAAATTGGGCGCTGGAGAAGACTTATGAGAGTCCTTTGGACAACAAGGAAGTCACTCACATAATGTAGCAGATCATGTTTGTGTATGTGTATCTGTTTGTGTATCATGTTATGATTTGTTATACGGATTCTCTCATTTATCTTAGTCTGACTACATAGCATGACTATAGTGAAAATATACTCAATAGGAAAGTATATGTAGAATCTATACAGAATTGTATGCAGTCGTGGGGAGGGAGGGAGGTAGCGGGGGTGGGTGGGGAGGGATAAAATCACAATTGTATGGCAGTGATTGTTAAACATTAAAAAAATAAAAAAATAATAAAAAAATAAAAAAATAAAAAAAAAATTGAAAAAAAAAAACAAAAAACAAAAACAAAAACAAAAAAAAAAACAAGGAGATAAAATCAGTCAATACCCAAAGAAATTAATTCAGGCTATTCACTGGAAAGTCAAATACTGAAGCTGAAGCTTAGATACTTTGGCTACATAATGAGAAGATAGGACTCAATGGAAAAGACCCTGATGTTGGAAAAGATTGAAGGCAAAAGAAAAAGGGGATGGCAGAAGATAAGATGAATAGATACATCCCAGAAACAACAAACATGAACTTGTATGGATTTTGAGAGATAGTGGAGGACAGAAGGACCTGGTGTGCTATGGTCCATGGGGTCACAAAGAGTTGGACATGACTGAAAGAATCAACAACAACTTCAAATAAACATAAGTGGGGTTTTGAGGGAAGTGTGAAAGTAGATGGGAAAGTGGGGAAGAGATAGTTTACTCTCCCCCTTGTCCAGAAAGCATAAGGGCAAGGGACTTTTAAGTATCCAAGGTCAGGGAAATATATTTGCCATCTACATTGGTTTTCTTCCTCAAGATTCTCTTCCCCCAAACCTGCCCCAACATTCTTTGCTTTATTTTTCTCTCTAGTGTTCATCCCTTGCCACTCCTCCCCCTATTCTTCTTTTATGAGGCTTATTTGCATAGTTATAATTATTTTCCATTACTATTTAAGTTTATTTTCATATATAATCTTTTTCTTCCATATTACAAATATAAATTCTCACTTTATTATACCCCAATAATTAAATTTCTAATAATAAGTGTGTCAGTGGAATACTACTTATTAATGGTGATATTATAATACATAATTTATGTTGATTATATAGTTTAAGTCATCTGGAGGAATGTCAGGAGTGTAAAACATTGAGTTTGAGGTGGCAAAAGTACATCCCTAGTTGACTAATTCTGAAACTGAAAATAGGAGATCAGAACTCAAATGAAAACTTATGACTAAAAAAATAGATTTGAGTCACCTTTATTAAAGAGAAAGTTGATCTTGCAGTACTGAATGAAATCAAAGAAGAAAGAGGAAAGAAATATAAAGCCTCCATATGTACTTCAGATACCTCCTGCTTTTTGAGGCACTCAGTATTTTTTGGATTGCTTGCCTAAAGGAATATTGTACTCCAAGATTAAACTTTGTCCCCATGGGCAATTAATATACTGGAAGAGACAATAATAACATCATAGAACCTCAATGTTGAAAGGAAACTAAGAGTTGTCTTATTCAACCTGTATTTTAAAGAGGAATTCCTCCTAAAATATACTTATATAGCAAAATAGACTCTGATTAAAGATCTCCAATAATGGGGCATTTACTCTCTCTAGTAGTTATTAACTCACAGTTTTGCATAACACTGGATGCTGCTTTGGAAGCCACAGGCACAGGCAATTATGAAGCTTCTATGCTCTGGCTAGTTTCCCCTTTATAGAAGAAGCTGTATGGTAAAGAGTCTTTACCCACTTCCTCCTTCCTAAACCAACATTAATCCCATCAATACTCCAGTATGACCTGAATAATGATGGTAAATATGCTAATGTATAAGCTAATCAAAAACATTAAGTGACGTTATTACTAATATTAGTTCTTGGGGAAAGACAAGATGATCAAGTGCAAAAGGACTTCATTATGAATCAGGAAGGCTGGTTTCTAATCTGATCTCTATCATTAATTAGTTAAAATGACCACTTCATCCTTCTGGGGCTTCGTTTCCTTATCAGTGACGTATGAAGTTGGAACTAGATTATTTCTAAGCTATTCTTCCTTTCAGCTCTAAAGGTGGTAGGATTATACTTCAGAATTTATTCAGTTTTCTGAGTAAACATTCTATTCAACTTAAAATATTGGCTTTTCCTATCTATTGTTATCATTATAAAATATTTCAGGTATGATCTCATCAATTTGAACTTAAATGCACAAGTGTACATAGTAGTTACTATATAATGTGAATTACTTATCTATCCTTTGGAATTCACACTCCAAAATGGACAACTTGCATGGGTAAACACAGATATCTGGTACGTCTACAGACAAATACACTGATATCACAGCTATAGAAAGAGCACCAAAAAAAAGAATAAACCATCATGCAAATTTGTTGTGTAGAAGGCTTTTAGTTAATTCAGCTGGGTTTCCAGAAAAGTTAGCTGTCTGAAAAACCTGGTCTACTTCATCATAATTGCAAAATAGATTCTTATTTTCCAAAATAAGGGCAAAAAGGAAGGCTTGTGAATTCACTAGGCATTATTTAGACATAAAGGCTATCAACTGTCAACCACTATATTTTCACAATATTCATATTTCTTAAACCTATTTCATAAAAAAGAAATTGTCTTTGGAGAAAAGACTACTTATTAGGACCAAAGAACTTACATATTCATGGCTGTTGTTCAATAATACATTCCCAGTGGAATGGTCTCCAAAAAATATCTACAATTAAAAACAGAACAGGAAAAAACTGAATGGCTTACTCTCTTGTTGGTGAATTAGCTGAGGATTCCTTTTCCAAGGCATGAGAGCTTATAGTTTGCAAAATACAATTATTTTTTTCAGCAGATAGGGCATCTCTCTCTTGCTCAGCACAGATTAGTTTTAAGGCCTCTATTCCATCTCCTTCGTCAACCCTGTGACACAGATTTGGGTGTAGTTCTGTAGTACTGATAATTGGATCATCTTCACTCACAGAAACAGTAAGGTCACTGCTACTGCTTAAACTTTCCTCTTCATGCTCTTGCATGTGTTTGGTGGGCCTCTGATTTTTTAGGTCTTGATGATGATCTATAAGAGACAATGAATGAGGAGGGTATTTTTCACCAATTTCAAGGAAGTTAAGATTTTCTATCTCATACAGTAGAGTTAAGTATAAGTAATAAAAATTTATCCCACTGTTTAGAACTCCATTTCCTGCACACAGTACATATTAGTTTTTATATGTATTTTAGAACCTCACAGTGGGGCAACTTTAAAATGGGACAATGAACATTTTTACTGAAATACACACATTAAAAATCAACAGAACTGAAGAGGTATAATAGCAATAGCTGAAATGAATACAGGCTTGCAAAGTGCTCTACACACATGATCTTCTTTGATCCTCACAACTCCTCTCAAATCCTGTGGGTAACTCTGAAGGCAAGGAAACCGAAGGTAGAAGAAGTGAAGTGACTCTCCCAAGGTCATACAGCTAATTGCTGGAGATCTCTAAACCCAGACCTATCTGAGTCCAAGACCAGCATTATATCAACTGCATCAAATTATCTGCTTCTTTCCTCTTTCCTTGATGACAGAAATACAATTATAAAGCTTATTCAGCTCTTACTATAACCAGAAAAAAGATATGCGCATATGCACACACAAACAAGCACACACACACACACACACACACGCATGTGCATAAAATTCTAACCTGAAAGAGTTGCCCAAGCACAATGATTTTCTTCTGAATGTGTATTTTCAGAGGCACAATATTCAGGGACAGGTACCAATGGAACTGGCTGTTCAGTTCTTTCTTTCTTTCTTTCAATATATCCCTGTGTCACTACTGCTTCTGATCCCTCTGATCTGTGAGAACTGTCACCTTTTAAATCAGCGGTTCTGTTCTCTGGACTTAATCTTTCCTGTAACAGAGAATTGAGTTTTGCAGACTTTTTGCTTTCGGGCAAATGACTCTTGCCATTATTTGTGTTGCTTACTATCTCTAAGCAATGAGTTTGTTCAACCTCAGACAATGCTGTGGATGTGACTGGCATTTTCTCACCAATCTGGAGAGATGTCTTTCCGTCTATTTTGTCAGACTTATTTAAGCACTGTGTATCACTATTCATTTGTACTCCACAGCTGTCTGTCACATTACTTCTCTCTGCTGTCTGTTGGCATGAATGTGGGTCAGAAATTGAAAAGCTCTTTGTGGGCTGGGAAGATTTCCACTGTGTACTGAAATCTCCAGTGCTTGAGATGGCTGACATTTGGCGGCCCATAAAGATTGTTGCTGGATGATACAATCCTCTTGACATAGCTGTCCCTGTGTTAATTCCTGATGGCTTCACAACTTGCAGCACCTAAAAAGAAGTTTAAAGTTAAACACATCTTATATAAAATCATTGTGTTGTTTTCAGAAAGCAATGTCAAGTTATACTATAGGAATATTTAAATTAGTATATGTCACATTTAAAAAACATGTTGCTTCTAAAAAAACTCATAGTGAAAAAGGAAAACGTTCTATAAAAGTCTAAGGAAATCAGTTGCAGAAAATAAAAAGATTGGCTAAAAACCATGAAATCTACATTTTCAAAAGCAGATTAAAACAGTAACCCAAAGTGGTGTTTTAAAGCACATACATGTAATATAGGATGTCTGCAAAGTCTTAATGCCGTTTTAAGCTTTAATAGTTTAAAGAATAGCTATTATCAATTTCATAATAACAACAACAATAATAGTTATGAGTAAAGCTTTAAAATGTACTAAGACCTTCAGAACACCTTGTGTTATAAAATTTAACATGCATGTTTGGAGAACTTGTTTAAAACTATAGATCTATAGTTTATAACAAACATGACTCCTATTTAAATTGCAAATATTTATACCTTTTTGCCTGAGCACTTTAAAGTAATTTACAAACCAACTAATTCACAAAAAATTCCAATGAAATATTTTTTTTCTATTTAAAAAAATTGAATTACTTGATCAGGCTCTTACAGTGAGTCAGAGGTAGACCTGGAAATAGCAACAATGCCTAGAGTTTTCTGTAGAACTTTTATTTCAAAATATTAAAGAAGTTTCATACATATCTTATTTACTTTAATAGTATAATCAAGTTAGAAGTGAATGATATAGTTATTCTTATTTACAGATGGAGAAATTGAAAACAAAGTCACACACGTGTCAGCAAAAATACCAAAATTAGGACTCCATTTACTCCAGGTTATTTCTTTCTAAAATTTATCTTCATAGTTAAAACTAAAATAAATAATTTTATAATATGAATAAAAAAATCCAATGCAGAAGCTGCAAAGTTAATTAAAAGGTACTAACAAAAATTCAGTTACAGAACCGATACAAGGAAAATCCCTTCTATTAATAAATTAAGACCTTATCCAATCATTATTGAGGGATTTTAACATGAGTATGCTGCTTCAAATTATGAAGTCATGCTAGTCAGTTTGTTAAATATAAACTTTTCATACAAAATGGTTCCAAAGGGCACAGTACCGAAGAGAACTAGGAGGACAAAAGTCTTAAGTGGTTCATTCAATGTGTGCTCATCCTTCGCTGCCGAAGAAGACCATGCCATCAGAAAAATCATGGCATGACTTGCACTTGACTTTGTTTTGAGTGAGGGAGGGCTGTGCAGGTCACCAGCCTCACTTCTCCTCCAGAGCCATCTGAATCTAATGACCAGATATTCATCAGGATGACTGGAGATGACCCAGGGTGAGGCATTTGGGGTTAAGTGACTTGCCCAAGGTTACCAGCTAGCGAGTGTCAAGTGTCTGAGGTGAGATTTGAACTCAAGTCCTCCTGACTCCTGCACTGGTGCTCTATCCACTACACCACTGAGCTGCCTGGTTCATTCAATATTGAGCAGACCAAGGTAGAAATTAATTCTCAAACTTTTCATAGAATTATAAGATTTGGATTTAGAAGAGGGTATAGGGATCTACTCAACCAACCTCCCTTCTCCCACATCTCATTCTCTGTCCACTTTATAGATAAGGAAGATGACACCACAAGAAATTAAACAATTTATATAAGGTAAAAGTAGTACTAAAAAGGAGACCTGGGACCTAAAACCACATCTTCTGGCTCCAAAATCCAATTTTACTTTCATTCTATCTATTGATTAAAGCATACCTATACTTCTCCCACTTAAAATAAAAATCAAACTAGTTCTTTTTACCTAAGTCACTGGTTTCTTATAGCAATATTTTAGCAGCTATTTGCATTTACTGGTGATGCAGTAGGATTTACATGACTTTGTTTGATCAGCATCAGGCTACAAATGACAATGAAGATTTTGGTGTGATTTTGATCACATCAGAGATTAGAGAGTCATGTGGTAGGAAATATCTCCTGAGCTCCCACATGCTTTGGCTCTCCCTAGTCCTTTCCAAAGAAGGTCACTGAAAGGTAGCAGGCATATTTCACTTACTAAAACACTGCTTAGGATAATCATTCTCAGTCATAACCCATCATACAGAGTTTGGATTCATACTACTGAAGAGAAGGAAGATCAAATTTTTGATTTCCCTGGGTAGTTAAACTTCTTTTGTTTCACTTTCAAAAGCTATGAACTACAAATAAATATTCTACATCAAAAGTTCTAATATTATTTTTTAAAATCTTCCTTTCAAAAAAGTTTTCGTATTTTTTAACATATGTTTAAAAATAAGATGACTACATTGCATTTTCCCTTTAGCAGTCTGTTTCTAAACCCATTTCAGAATCATTTTTCAAAGATTTAAAATACATAGGATTACAAAGAAAACCAAATATGTAGAAATATGGATATCATAATATCTTAAAAATACAAGTTCATGGCCCCCAGGTTAAGAATGTCTGTTCTAAAGTAATCTTTAATCTTATATTTCAACCTGAAAAAAACATAATACTAGCGACATTTATAAAGTCCTCTAAGGCTTACATAGATTTTTGTATATATTATTTTAATCTTCACAAAAACCTTTAGAGGAACTATTCAATATACAAATGGTTCTAAAATAACTCTGATGTAAGTGTTCCCTCCAACATGGCAGATTATGGTCCATTCATATCTGACCATTCTGTAAGCCTCATGTACATAATTTCCCCATGGGAGGTCTATCCAACTTAAGGCTTTGTTCATGCTTTCGAAATATCAAAAATATAAAAATGAAGCATGTTGTATGTCTGTCACTTATTCCTCATTCTCACCACATTACCACTTCATTGTCTTCTTTCAATTACACATTTCTTTGAAGGAAATATGCTACTTCTATGTAAGTTGTTGCTTGCAATGTGATAGCCTACTCATGTCCTCTATAGCCCACACTATTTTCCACTGGGTAGTGCTCAACTTTCAATCTTAGAAAACCATAATATTCTTATAATTCATAATCAAACAGTATTACTTGAGAAATATGATTCTAAAAAGACAAGTCCTAGTTTCAGAGAGAAATGGAGTAATTTGTCACCAGCTCCTCTACTTGGTTTCAACTCCATCATTATCTTCATCACATCCCACTAAGGATAAACTTATCACCAGGAAATTTATCATAATATAGATTGCTCCAGCTACACTACCTTATCAGTACCTTTGGTGGCTTCTGCCTCTATGACTGGAGGGCTAGAGGGTAGAGCCAAAAAAACCAAACCAAACCAAACCAACAACAACAACCACCTCCCCCCGCCCCAAACAATACCTTCTCCTATATCCTCCCTTTATTGAAGGTTCAAAATCCCAGACATTTCATTTGTCACCTGCTGCTCTGCTTGGCTTAAATTCCCTCATCTCTTCATCATGCCCCCTCACTAGGTACCCTCTGGCTTTTCTCCTCCCCTTTCAGCTTTTTTTGTTTTTGTATATTCTCTTCCCGCTTCTTTAAACTATAAACTCCTTAAGAGCAGGGAGTTTGTTTTTCTTATCTGTATCCCCAGTGTTTGGCATAATGCTTAGCATACAGTAACTGCTTAATAAATGTTTACTGTATCATTATAATTAAAGGAACTGTGCAAACTGTGAAAGAAAATAATGATAAAATCACGTTATATTTTCTGAGAAGCAGCTAAAACATTTGAGGAATATCCACAAAACTTTAACTTGTGCAATGCTTATCCTAATGTCTTTTCTCTGGTTCTCTGCCCTTTCTTATTATGTATGTAAGGATATAGTTTTGCTTTTTAGATTCTTATAAGTGTAGGTGCTATCATTTATCACTTTGAGAAATGAAAATAAACTAATATTGCTTGCTATTGAAAATATATGTACACAAATAAGGAGGAAGTTAGGCAAGAGGAGATTATCCCTCAGGAGTTAAAGAATGCCTCCATTGTTCATCTCTATAAAGGTAAAGGAAATGTACTGTAACAATCACAGGAGGGTCCTCTCTCTTAGTCACTGCTGGCAAAGCTCATATACCTGACAGCCAGTGTGGCTCAGAAAGCGCCAAGGAACAGCAGATACAGTGTTTGCCACCCAACAACTCCAGGAGAAATGCCAGTAACAGAATAGAGGTCTGTACATGTTTCTGTACACGTTTGTGGATCTGCCTTTGATTCTGTTAGTTGTGAGGACTTACGGAAAATTATGTCAAATTTGGTTGCCCAGAGTTTATCAATATGGTACGACAATTTCATGACAGCAAACTTGCCCAGGTTCTAGATAATGGACAATGCTCTCATGCTTTCCCAGTCATCAATGGAGAGAAACAAAGCTATGTTTGCTCCCATTCTTTTTAGCATGTTTTTAGCCATATTGTCAAATGCTTTCAATTAGGATAAACATGGCATCAAGGTCAGTTACCATACTGATGGTAAATTCTTCAACTTGAAAAGGCTACAAGCCAAGACCAAGGCATGATTTTCTGTTGGCATGTGACCGTGCACTCAATGCAGCCTCTGAAGCTGAGATGTACCGAAGTATGGATCAATTCTCTGCTGCTTGTACTAATTTTGGCCTAAAAATTAACAGCAAAACATAGGTGCTCCATCTGTCACCCTCACACTATCCATATGTAGAGCCATCCGTTATGGCAAATGGATAAGTTTTGAATGCTGTAGATAAGTACTAGTGGTAGTGTACTTTCCAGGGATGTACACATTGATCATGAGGTTGACGCATACACTGCCAGAGCTAGTTCAGTGTGTTTGGGAGGCTCCAAAGGAAAGTAGGGGAGAGAAGATGTATTAGACTGACTACCAAACTGAAGATCTACAGAGCCTGCTGACCTCATCATATGCTTATGAATCCTGGACAGTATACCAGCGCCATGCCAGGAAAATGCCAGCAGAGTTCTCAATCACAAAGTACAACAGACTCTCCATATAAAAGGCAGAAGAAAAACATTTATTTAGGCACCAGAAAGCCAAATCCCAGAACCAGAAAGCAAAAAAAGTCAATACAAATAATCACCACGGGGGGCAAAGCCATCCCCAAGCCTCCCTGCCCCTGATGGGAAATTCTCACAAACAAACAAACACTCAGGAGCATAAGCTGCATCCAGCCTGCCTGTGTCCTTCCCAGCTCTGACTAAACTGATCAACTTCCTCCCAACTCTGTGCCACCCTTCCCTTTCCTTCTGGTTCAGCAAGCTCCTCCCACCACATGTGACTTAGGCTCCCATGTTATCTAAGCAGGTCAAATAGGCCTATTAATGAATGGGAAAGATCTTCCTATTTACACTACCATTACAATGGGGGTCAGAAAAGAGTACAAGGACACTCTCTTGTTCTCTCTTAATAACTATGGAATTGATTGCACAACATGAGGGACACTAGCACAGGGCTGTTCAGCATGGCATGCCCACATCAGAATGGGTGCTGCACTACATGAGCAAAGCAGAATTGAAACAGCTCAAAGGAAATGCAGGATGCACAAATTCAGAGTATCCATCCCAAATGTTCACAGGTACTATTTGTGCCTGACCTGTGGTAGAGCATTCCAAGCTCATAGTGGTCTGATCAGCCATAGTCTGACATACTGAAACTTGACTCTAGCATAGTGATATCATTTTGGTCCTCTTTAAGAATGAAGAACAACCAATCAACCAATACAAATAAATGGCTAAATTAATAAATAAAGTCTTCATCCCTTTGTTAGGAGCTTATGTATGGGAAGTTTATTCCCCTTTGAAATCTGTGAAAACATTTTATATGCAGAATCCCAGATGGACTTCAGAGAATAATTCAAGGTCATTCTCCAGGCACTTACCAGAAAATTGTCATATATTCTGTGTTAATTGACTCTCATTTCTTGTTTTCACCCCTATAACCAGTCAAGAAGTCTTCCCTTCTTTTCCCAATAATAAACCCAAAGTAAATTATCCATCTGCATCCAATAAGCCTCATGGCACCTGTAGATGAGTCATTTTAGTCATGTGACCCCTTTTGTAGTTTCCTTGAAAAAGATAATTGGAATCATTTGCCATTTCATTCTTCAGTTCATTTTATAGGTAAGGAACTAAGATAAACAAGGTTTAAGTGTCTTGCTGAGGGTCATACAGCTAATAAGTATCTAAGGCCACATTTGAATTCAGGTTTTCCTGATTCCAGAGGCAGTGCTCTATCTACTGACCCACCTGACTACCTCCTACACAAACAGAGGTTAAGGGACTTGCTCAACAAAAGTAGCAGAGAATACTTTGTTCCCCACCAGTCACCAATTTGAACTTTCCTGCTCCCAAATGGTAATAACATCAAAGGAGCAGGAGGCATATATTGCACCTGTAGAGGTGGTACTTTTCCTAGACAAATAAGACAAAGTGGGAAATGATCTTTAGAGCTGCCCCCTCCCCCACTTGAGGAATAGCCTTACCATTGCCTCAATGGATACAGATTTGGAGTCGAGCAGTATCCCACTCCAGCCAGCTACAAAGAACATCCTTTAAGTAATCTCTTTGGTACATGAAAGTTTTCTGTATGAGTTTCCTTTTCCCCTCTAGAGAGTACATGTGAAATACCACTAAATCACTCACTTGGAGAGATATGTACCACAAAATGAAAGAACACAGGTGAGTAGGGAAAAGCCTCATTTTAAAATTCTTTGAACTCAGGGAGGCCTCATTCCAATAGCTCCAGTGAATGTACCCAATTGTGCAGTTCTCAGAGGAAAAATTATAACTCTGAAAATATACATGAACAAAATGGGAAAAGAGAAGCTTGATGAACTTAATATGAAATTTTGGAAACTAAAAAAAAAAATAAATCCAAAATAATTATAAAACAGGACATTATGAAAATTTAAAAAGAATTAGATAAACTGGAAACAAAAATGACCACAAAATTATTAAACAAACTAAAAACTAGACTATTGAAAAGACAAATCCAAACAAACTCTCAACTAACCTAATTAAAAAGAGGGAGAAAAAATCAAATCATTAAAATAAAAAAGTGAAAAAGTTAACCAAGAAAAAGAGAATTATCAGAATCTACTATCCATAATTATTTAACCACAAAATTGATCATTTGAAAGGAATCACTACAAAAATTAACAGAAGATGAAATAATAATAATAACAATAATAAACTGAACCAGTTAAACAGAAACTAAAGAGAAAAACAAAAACAAAACAAAACAAAAAACTCTTGCCCTGATGTGATTTACAGGTGAATTCTACCAAACTTATAGGAACAGTTAGTACTTAGACTACACAAATTATTATCAATAATTGAGAAAGAAAACAGGCTACCAAACTCCTTTAATAATATTGCTCGTTCCAGAGAACATGCTTAGGAGGAGCTAAATGACTGAGCTTGGTACTCCCTAGGACTATGAGGATGCTGGGCCATTTTTTTTCCCACTCTGTAGCTTCACCCTATAAATCAAACCTCTAGAGACCAGGCCTAGGAACAGTTAAGGCACTTGATTCAGCATTCCCCAAAGGGACTCCTGACAAGAAGATTGTAATAAAATGTCCATAAAATGATTTACTATGATCAAGTTGGATTTATACTGGTTCTTCACAGAATTACTCTCTTTTCACACTCATTATAGTTTGGTATATATACATGTTTAGTACATAAGTTATGATTGTTTTCATCAGAATTGCAATATGATATTGCTACACTACGCTATATTTCTAGTTGCCTTTGCATAGAGAGTAAAATCAACTCTGCCAAGTCTTTTACTTGCTGCTTCTTCCAGTTTAATGTAGTATAGCTATGTGGTTACAGTGGACAGAGCACAAGGCCTGGAGTCAGGAAGACACATCTTCCTCAGTTCAAATATGGCCTCAGACATTTAATAGCTGTAATCCTTTGCAAGTCATTTAACACTATATGCCCCAGTTTCTTTATCTGTAAAAATGGACTGGAGAAGGAAATGGCAAATCAGTCCAGTATCTTTGCCAAGAAAACTCCATTGACAGCATTAGCATGCTATGTATGGTCCACAGAGTTGGACATGACTGAACTAAGCAACAACATCTTTACATTAACTAATGAATATATATATATATATATAAATTAATATTATCTAAAGTAAATTAGGATTTAACAGTCTTTTGTAAACTTATACGTATATGCACTGTAAGATAATCTCAGTACGTTAGCACCTGTCATGTAATAATATTACCTACAATCAACCCTTTTTGATATCCAGGAAGCCTCTCTAGTTACCCATACTCAATCCTATTATTCTTATTACTTCTAATATCAGATCATGGCAAGCCATAATTAAGTTTTATTTATCCCAGCTACGAAATAGTAAAGATAAGGACAATCATTTGAATGTTACTTGTGAAAAACATGCTTATCCCTTAATTATAAACTCACTGAGGGTACCCATGATGTGTACATATAGATGATTCATGTAAACATTTATGCATAGGTGAGAGACAAGTCATACAGGTTGACAGTTATTAATATTTCATTGGTCACCTTTTTTTGGTAATTAAAGAAGTCTGAGATTTCTTCCCCCACCCCAAACACACTTTGGTATTGTCCCCTTTTAGCCATCTTACATACTGACCTCTAAAACTCATGGATCACTTCTATATGTACTTGGTCTAATCTGGCTGCTTATCTCATTTTTGTTCTCTTTAGTGTCATTTTTACCTTCCCTATAGGTATATCTGGGGATTGTGTTCACAGGATTCAAGTATAATGAAGTTCTATTGTTTGTGACAGTGAAAATAGTTTTATTTTTATACTTATATATTAATATACCATATTTATTTTTATTAAAATAATTTATTATTGTAATCACAGATATTTTCCATTTTTTTCTATTCATTGTTCTGTTTTCATCCTTTCATGCCTTTGGGTTGACTGAACAGAGTTGAATCTCTTGCCAAGGTTTATTAAACTGCTTTTACCGTCTACTGTTTCTCTCTGTTTTTATGGGATGATACTGGGATGTTAATACAAGTTCAAAATTCTAAATCAGGGTTGCCTTTGATGGACACCACCTCTCTTGACAAGTAAATCAAATGGCTGCAGACTAATTCACTTTTTGAGTTATGTTTTCTTGTTGTGGAAATAGATTTATGGTTGTTGAACTTTTATAGTAATTTTGCATACTAGGTATCACCGTATCTAATACTCATTTCCCATTTTCTTTGTTAATTAATCAGCTCTTTTATCTAACAAGTTGGTGGTTTCACTACGTACAGACAGCTAATTGATGAATATCTCCCAAATCAATAACAAGATTTTTTCTTGTCAAAATATAATCTTCTGCATTTTTATCGTTATTTAGTGGTCACTACTGTCTATGCCTACAACAACTCTTCTGAAAGAAAGTGCTCATGATATATGATGCTTCTTTGTAGTTTACAAATCTATGGCTACTCTCATATGTTTCTTAACATTCACATTTTTCCCCCCTACTTTTCACTGAAAGCAGCGAGTATCAGAGTATGTTGATTTAACTGGAAACATAAGATTCTTTATATAGAATTTCTCTACTTCTTGATCCTCAACAAGTGATACTGATACATAAGTAGTTATTTTTATGATAGTCTTTTTGTAAATATTTATTATTAGTACTGCAATATGAGATGAGTAAATATCCCATGAAATCTGGCTTCTTTTTGCCCCTGGGCATACATTAAAACCAACTCTACTGAATTCCTCCTTGCCTTTCTCCAAGGTGTACCGATGGCCCATCCATCCATTAAATTGCCCATCCATCCATTAAACTGCAACTTCATTCTTTCTTCTAAAAATTTATAACAAGAATGTCAAGACGGATGTGATTCAGCTCTTCCAACAGTAAGTCCACTCATTGGTTGCTAGACCAATGTGCCAGCAGTAAAATCAAAGTTTACAGATGGTATTAAAAACTGTATAATTCTTAGAACCTTCTGTCCTTTTCTACTACATGCACTGAAGAAGTAGAAAAGTGTATCACAAGACTGAGGGCCACTTTGTATTTTTATTTGCTGAATATGATGTCATGGTCAAAGTAATCCAGAACCCAATGGTCAGCCTACAGGTATGAATCACTCTATACTAAACTGGGATTGTCCTCATAAAGCAAACCTAGCATATTAATGGGATTTCTGGGATAGTAGAACCTGCCAAAGCTCATGTTCCACTAGAATAGTTTTTGGGAATCCTGGGTCATCTCCATTCCATTGTAAGTTACAGTTACCATTTAGCAACTGACTAAAAGATATAGAAAATATAAGTTCCAATTGTATTTATTGTTTGTAAATTATGATAAAGCAATAAATAAAAGGCTCTTTTCCACTAAGGTGCCTTCCCTCTTCATACATCAAAACCACTGAAACAATGACAACAGAAATGACCTTATTCAGGGATTTCCAGGTATAAGCACAAGCAAGATGGGATTTTTGTTGTTTTCTTTTTGGAGTTCAGTTTCCCAGGCTCAGGCTAAATTGTAAACACCTGAAGGATTAATCTCCTTTGAATCCTGATAAGTCAAAGCTGGGCTGAGTCACATGAGTTTCAATGCCTTCTGACTTTGAGCCAATCAAGGGCCGTGTCTTTGTTACATATTCTGGGAGGTTGGTATTTTGCTTTGGGGCTCACTCACTGGAAGAATGTGTCTTGTGAGTTCCAGATGAGACTCTGTGTAGCTGTTGTTAAAGGGTTCCCCCTGGCTTTGAGAACCCAGATATAGGTGCTCCTTGGTTTGATGATGTAAATCATTTACTTTGGTTAGACAGCTGGAGCCCTGTCTATTGGATTCTTTCCTGGATATTCACTTCTCTCTACATATATATTTTTATCTTTCTGCACTATTTAATTAAAGTAAGCTTATTAACTCATTGGAAACTGAAAAGCAGATCAAGAACCTGTGTTAGCAGCCCTCCAGTGTGCTAGTGTGTCTTACATCTCCACAGCAGTCACTAGTATCTCTACCCATACACCAGGTCACAAGAGCAACAAGAGGAAGAAATAGACATTTTCTTTGATATCCACAACCTCACAAAACTTCCCCAAAACATAAAATATATGCCAAAGATAAAGCAACTTCAGTTGCCTCCTTGGTCAAGGTTACCCAGAATCCAAAATAAAAATAAAACCAAAAAAAACATGAATTGACACTCATTAACTGAGCTCACTCAGAACTCATCCTCCACTTCCCATGCTACCAGCTGCAAGGTTGTACTAGCAGAAGCAAAGACCTAACACATCAGTTTTTAACAAAACAAACCCCAGAGCCCTGTCCTTCCTCCCCTCTAAAATGCTGGTGACTAGGCAGACAACCCATAGCACCAGCACTGCGAAGCTTTGAAAATACCAATGCTAGGACAAACAACCTATAGCATCAGAACTGCAAACCTCCAAACTGATCATGCCAAAACAATCCTGTTAGCATGAGCATGGCAGCTCAACTGTTGGTGCTTGGCAAGAGAACCAAGGAACAGAGGCAGTAAGATAAGACACTAAAAAACAAAAATAAAAAAAATGGGGGATGGAAAAAAATTTACAATACATAACTCCATATAAGCAGGAACTACAATCATGATACCTGACAAAGCAAAAACAAACATTCAAAAAACAAAAAGGAATAAACAGGGAAACTACACTATGCTAAAAGGAACCACAGACAACAAACCAACATGAGTAATAATCTTATATGCTTCAGATGCCACAGTATCCAAATCCACCAAGCGAACATGATATGGGCCATGAGAAGACACAGATAGAAACACAATATTGACAGAAGACTTCATTATCCCTCTCTGTTTTGAGTACATCTAAAAGAAAGATAAACAAAAAGGCAAAAATGTAACAACAAATTTCGGGAGAAACTAGAGATAAAAGATATGGTGATCTAAATGGGACAGCAAAAGAATATACATATTTCTCAGACACATGGAACTTTTACAAAAACTGACTATGTACTAAGACACAGAGATATTACAAACAAAAGTAAAAAGACAGAAAGAAAGTTGGAGCCCTAGTTATAGTCATAGTTCCAGGGTAGATAGTAACACTAGTGATTGTCAATACAAGGGAGCAGGGGCCCTTCCCACTAAAAACTTACACATCCCCAGAACTAGCTATGAAAACAACAATATGAAAGTCTAAAACTTGGGATAGTGACCATTCCTCCCCTCTCCCCAGAAGTGAGCAGAGTTCCAATCTTACATAAAGTTGAAAGTCAATAAAAAGGCTGGAAAAATGAGCAAGCAACAAAAATAATCTGGCCATAAAAGACTACTATGGTGACAGGGAAGCTCACAACAGAAACTCAGAAGACACTGACATAAGAGAAAAATACAGATTAATACAAGCTCCCCCCCAAAAAAATTCCTATAAGAGCTTTAAAAAAATAAAGGAGCAAAAAAATTATTTTAAAAAACAGATAACAGTGGTAGAGGAAGAACTGGAAAAAAGAAGTTAGAGCAATGCAAGGGAATTATGAAAAGAATTAACAGCTTGGTAAAACAGGTATTAAAAAATACTTAAGAAAATAACACCTTAAAAACATGCCAAGTGATAAAGAAAGGCACAAAATCTCACTGAAGAAAAAAACTCATAAAAAAGCACACAATTAGCAAGATAGAAAAAAGGCATAAAACAACACTGAAGAAAATAATTACTTAAAAATTAGAATTGGACATATGGAAACTAATGACTTCATGAGACATTAAGAAACAATAAATCAAAGACAAAAGAATGAAAGAATAGATGATAATAGAAGAATAGAAGATAATGTGACCGTCTGATAAGAAAACAACTAACAGGAAATGAGAATGAGGAGAGAGAATTTAAGAATTATTGGACTACCTGAAATCTATGAATAAAAAAGAGCACCTCGCCATTATATTTCAAGAAATTATAAAAGAAAACTTCTGTCATCTTAAAATCAGGGAGCAAAATAGAAATTGAGAAAATCCTGAAAAAGACTCAAAATGAAAACTATTAGGAATACTGTAGTCAAATTCCAGACTTCTCAAGTCAAAGAGAAAATTCTGAAAGCAGCCAGAAAGAAATTATTCAGATTCCACACAGCCAAAGTAAAGCTCACACAAGATTTAGCAGCAACTACAATAAAGAAGTGGAGGGTTTGGAATATGACATTCTGGAAGTGAAAAGAACAAGAGTTACAACCAAGAACAACCTATAAATCTTTACTATAAATCTATCAGGGGAAAAACAGACATTTAATGAAATAAAGGACTTTCAGGCATTCCTAATGTAAAGATTAGAGAGGAACAGAAAATCTAACTTTCAAAAACAAGACTCAAGAGAAACATAAAAGGTAAACATGAAAGATAAATCATAAGAAATTCACATAAAAATAATTGAACAAGGAAGGCTTTTTACAGTGGAGGAGAAAATGAGGGCAGGGCAGGGGCAAAACTTGAAACTCATTCTCATCTAAACTGGTTGAAAGGGAAAATATACATTTATATGCACACACACACACACACACACACACACACACACACGCATACCCCTATTCAGCTGGGTATAAAAATCCATCCTACCTAACAAGGAAGTAAGAGGAGGAGGGGCTAAGAGAAGGGGAAGGGTGGTGATAATAGGGAGGCAGTTAACAGAATCAAAACAGACTTTTGAGACAGGAAGAGCCAAAAAAGAGAGGGAGTGAAAGATAAATAGAAGACAACAGGATGGAAGAAACTACACAGATATCATAAATGTGAATGTGAATGAGATGAACTTACCTATAAAATGGTAGATGACAGCAAAGTGGATTAGAAACCAGAATCCAACAAGGTATTGTTTACAAGAAATACACTTGAAACAGAAAGATACACAGAGTTAAAATAAGGGGCTGGAGAAGAATCTATTGGGCAGCTAGGTGGTACAGTGGATAGGGTGGCAAATCTAAAATAAGGAAGAACCCTGTTTGTCTCAGTTTTCTCATCTATAAATGAGTAGGAGAAGGAAATGGCAAACCATTCCAAATGAGTTGGAGAAGGAAATGGCCAATTATTCCAAAAGAGTTGGAGAAAGAAATGGCAAACCAAGAATATCCAAAATGGAATCACAAATAGTCTCACGACTAAAATGACTGAATAACAAAGGCAGAATCTATTATACTTCAACTGAACTAAAAAATGGCAGGGGTAGCAATCATGATTTTACATAAAGCAAAAGCAAAAACAGAGCTAAATAAAAGAGAAGATTGACAAAATTACATTTTACTGAAAGGTACCATACACAATGATGTAATATCAACATTAAACATCTATGTACCAAATGGCATAGCATCTCAATTCTTTAAAAAAAAAAAATTAAATGAGTTAGAGGATGTAGACAATAAAATTATACTATTTGGAAACTTCAATTAACCTGTTCCCCTACCCCCAAGAACTAGAAAAATCCAACCATAAAATAAGAGAGAATTTAAGGAGATGGATAGAATTTTAGAAAAGATATATGACAGACCTCTGGAGAAAATTCAATAGGAATAGAATGGAGTATACTGTTTTCTTGCAGTATATGGCACCTTCACAAAAACTGACCATATAGTAGGGCATTAAAAACCTCACAAACAAATGAAGAAAGGCAAAAATATTAAATGCATCCTTTTCAGACCACAATACAATAAAAACTACATTCAATAAAAGGCCTTGGAAACACAAATTATAAATTCTTTGTAAACTAAATAATCTAATTCTAAAGAATAAGTGAGTTAAAGAAAAAAATCATAGAAATAATCTATGACAGTAATGAGAAAACATAGCAAAATTTGTAGGATGCAATCAAAGCTTTACTTAGAGTAAATTTTATACCTCAAAAATGTTGACATCAATAAAAGAAAGAATAGATCAACGAATTGGGCATGAAACTAGGCGGAAAAAACAGAGAAAAAACAAATTGAAAACCCCATACTAAGTACCAAAATGAAAATCCTGAAAATCAAGGGAGAAAATAATAAAACTGAATGTTTAAGAAAAACTCATTGAACTAATAAAATTTGGAGCTGGTTTAATGAAAGAAAGAAAAGTAACATTAAAATATATAGAACAGTGATTAATTTGATTAACTAAAAAAAACAAAGAAAATACCAGCATCAAAAATGAAAATGGTGTATGTGCCAACACTGCAAAAGAAATTAACTGTTATTGTGCCCAATTATTTGCCAGTAAAAGTGACAATCTAAGTGAAATGGACGAACAGTTACAAAAATTTGAATGGCACAGATTAACATAAGGGGAAATAAAATACTTAAATAGCTATCTTTAAAAAAGAACAAGTTATAAATGAGTTCCTGAAAAAAAATCCAAAAGACCACATGGATTTACAAGAGAAATCTACCCAAGATTTAAAGAACAATTAATTCCAATATTATATAAACTATCTGAAAAAAAAAGATAAAGAATCCTACTAAATTTATTCTGTGACACAAATATGGTTTTAATACCTAGACCAAGAAAAGAAAATAGAGGAAAAAACAAACTTAGACTACGAATATTGAACCAAATGGAGTTATTCTTTTTTTTGGTATTTATTTATTTTCAGATTTCGACATTCATTTCCACAAAATTTTGAGTTCCAAATTTTCTCCTCATCTCGCCCCTCCCCCACTCCATAATACCTTGCATTTTGATTACCCCTTCCCTCAACGCACCCTCCCTTCTATCACATCCTACCCTTCCCTTATTCCAATCTTCTCTCTTTTCTTGTAGGGCAACATAAATTTCTATGCCCCATTACCTCTGTTTCTTACTTCCCAGTTACATGCAATAATAATTCTCAACATTTGTTTCTAATACTTTGAATTCCAACTTCTCTCCCTCCCTCCCTTCCTCCCTCCCCATCCCCACTGAGAAAGCAAGCAATTCAATACAGGCTATATATATATGTCATTTTGCAAAAGATTTCCATAATAGTCATGTTGTGTAATACTAACCATATTGCCCTCTATCCTACCCTGTCCCCACATTTTTTTATTCTCATTAGACCATGTCCCTCCCCAAAAGTGTTTACTTCCAGTTACTCCATTCTCCCATTTGCCCTCCCTTCTATCATCCCCCTCACCCCACCTGTCACCTTCTCCCCTACTTTCCTGTATTGTAAGACAGATTTTCATACCAAATATAGTGAGCATGTTCTTCCCGCCTTAAGCCATATGTGAAGAGAGTAAGCTTCACTTTTCCGCTCTCACCTTCTCCCTTTTCTCCTCCATTGAACAAGATTTTTCTTATCTCTTTTATGAGTTAAAGCCTGCCCCATTCCTTTTCTCCCTTTCTCCTCCCACTATTTTCCTCCCTCACCCCTTGATTTTTATTTTTTTTATAGATATCATCTCTTCTGATTCAACTCAACCTGTATTGTCTATGTGTATGTGTGTGTGTGTGTGTGTGTATAATCTTTCCACCTACCCAAATACTGAGAAAAGTCTCAAGAGTTACAAATATTATCTTTCCATGTAGGAATGTAAACAGTTCAGCTTTAGAAAATCTTTTATAATTTCTCTTTCCTGTTTCTCTTGATTCTTGTTTTTGAAAGTCAAATTTTCTCTTCAGTTCTGGTCTTTTCATCATGAACGCTTGAAAGTCCTCTATATCACTGAATGACCATTTATTCCCTTGAAGTAGTATACTCAGTTTTGCTGGGTAGATGATTCTTGGTTTTAATCCCAATTCCTTTGACTTCTGGAATACCCTATTCCAAGCCCTTTGATCCCTTAAAGTAGAAGCTGCCCGATCCTGTGTTATCTGATTGTACTTCCACAATACTCAAATTGTTTCTTTCTAGCTGCTTGCAATATTTTCTCTTTGACCTGGGAACTCTGAAATTTGGCCACATATTTTTAGGAGTTTCTCTTTTTAAGTCTCTTTCAGAAGGTGATTGGTGGATTCTTTCAATATTTGTTTTGCCCTCTTGTTCTATATCAGGGCAATTTTCCTTGACAATTTCATGAAAGATGATGTCTAGGCTCTTTTTTTGATCATGGCTTTCAGGTAGTCCCACAATTTTTAAATTGTCTCTCCTGGATCTATTTTCCAGGTCAGCTGTTTTTCCAATGAGATGTTTCACATTATCTTCTTTTTCAAACTTTTGGTTTTGTTTTCTAACTTCTTGGTTTATCTCACACTCATTAGTTTCCCTGAACTGGATTCTCTCTTTTAAAGAACTATTTTGTTCAGTGAGCTTTTGAACCTTCTCTTCCATTTGGCTAACTCTGCTTTTTAAAGCCTCCTTCTCCTCCTTGGCTGTTTGGACTTCTTTTTCCAATTGAGTTAGCCTCTTTTTAAAGGTGTTATTTTCCTCAGCATTTTTTTGGTTCTCCTTTAGCAGGCCACTGACAGGTTTTTCAAGCTCTTCTATGGCCTGAGCCCATTTCATATTCATTTTGGAGGTACTGGAGGCAGAGGCCTTGACTTCCTCTGACAGTATGCCTTGTTCTTCCTCATCTGAAAGGATGGAAGGAGACACTTGTTCACCAAGAAAGTAATTATGGTCTTATTTTTTCCCTTTTTTTGGGCATTTTCCCAGCCAGTTACTTGACTTCTGAATCCTTTGTCAAGAGGAGGGTCCTAGTGGTTCTCCTCTCCCCAGTGCTGTGCTTAAGGCTGAGATTCAGATCAGCTGTTCAACTCCCCCAGGGGTTTTGGGTGGGGGCAGGGCCACCACTGAGGGCTGAGGTTCAGATCAGCTGCTCAGTTCCTTCAGACACTTTAAGCTGAGCTGCCTGGACAATGGACCCAGGCTGCTTCCATGTAGTAGCCCTCCACCTGCTGCTGCTGCTCCTGCTGCTGCCACCTAAGGCCAGTGCTGGAGAAACCCTGTTCCCCTCTTGTCCAGCTGGGAAAGCCCTCCCACACTGACCTTAGGAGCTTTCTTTGTCGCTTGTGGGTTGAGGGCTCTGGAACCCTCCCTTCTGGGAATTCTGCCCCAGAGGTCTGTTCAGGTCCTGTTCTTCCCAGTGCCACATGGCCAGGGCTGGGCTCCACTCTGCTCAGTGTCCTGCGAGATAGACCCATCCTGTCGGCCCTCCAGGCCACCCTTGGCTGGAAACCTCCTTCACTCTGTTGTTCTGTGGCTTCTGCTGCTCTAGAATTTTTTTAGTCATTTTTTACAAGTGTTTTGTGGGCTGTAGGGGAAGCGCTAGAGTATATGCATCTTTCTACACTGCTATCTTGGCTCCGCCCCCTCCCAAATGGAACTATACTTAAAATAATATTTATCTACAATGAAGAATAAGCATTATCTATAAGGGGTATAAACTAGAAGCCTTCCCAATAAGATCAGGAGTGAAGCAAGGATGTCCATCATCACCATTATCCAATATTGTACTAGACATGCTAGCTATAGCAATAAGACAAGAAAAAGAAATTGAAGAAATAAGAATAGACAATGAGGAAACAAAAGTATCATTCTTTGTGGATGATATTGTGGTATCCTTAGAGAACCTTAGAAAATCAACTAAAAAACTAATTAAAATGATTAAAAACTTGAGCAAAGTTGCAGGCTATAAAATAAACCCACATAAATCATAGGTATTTCTATATATATATATATATATATATATATATATATATATATATCCCACTTAACAGTATTTTTCCAATTACATAAAAAGATAGTTTTCAACATTCACTTTTATAAGGTTTAGAGTTTCAATTTTTTTCTCCTCTTTCTCTCCCACCTCCCCGAGATGGCAAGCAATCTGATGTAGGTTAAATATGTACAGTCATATTAATCATGTCTCCACATCAGCTGTGTTGTGAAAGAAGAATCAGAAGAAAAGGGAAAAATCATAAGAAAAAACAACAAAAAAAGAGAAAATAGTATGCTTTGATTTGCATTTAGACTCCATAGTTCTTTCTTTGGAGGGGGATAGCATTTTCCATCATGAGTCTTTTGGAATTGTTTTAGATCATTGCATTGCTGAGAAGAGCTAAGTCTTATCAAAGTTGATCTTTGCACAATGTTGCTGTTATTGTGCATAACAGCCTCCTGGTTCTGCTCACTTCACTCAGCATCAATTCATGCAAGTCTTTCCAGTTTTTTTTTGAAATCTGCCTGCTCATCATTTCTTTTTTAAAATTTATTTTTAGTTTTCAACATTCACTTTCATAAGATTTTGAGTTCAAAATTTTCTTCCCATCTCTCCCCTCTCCCAACCCCAAGATGGCATGTAATTTGATACAGGCTTTACATATACATTCATATTAAACCTATTTTCCTATTAGTCAAGTTGTAAAGAAGAATTAGAACCAATGGGAGAAACCATGAGAAGGAAGAAACAAAAAGGGGGGGGCCAGCTAGCGAATAGAGCACTGGCCCTGGAGTCAAGAGGGCCCAAGTTCAAATCCAGCCTCAGACACTTGACACTTACAGCTGTGTGACCATGGACAAGTCACTTAACCCCAATTGCCTCGCCTTCCCCCCTCCAAAAAAAAAAAAAATCAAATAATATGCTTTCATCTGCATTCAGACTCCATAGTTATCTTTCTGAATGCAGACAGCATTTTCCATTATAAGTCTTTTGAAGTTGTCTTAGAGTTTTGCATTGCCAAGAACAGATAAGTCTATCAAAGTTAGTCACTGTACAACATGGCTGTTATTGTGTACAATGTTCTCCTGTTTCTGCTCCCCTCACTCAGCATCAGTTCATATAAGCCTTTTCAGGTTTTTCTGAAGTCTACCTGCTCATCATTTATTATAGCAAAATAGTATTCCATTACATTCATATACCACAACTTGTTTAACTATTCCCCAGCTGATAGGCATCCCCTCAATTTCCAGTTCTTTGCCACCACAAAAAGAGCTGCTATAATTTTTTTTTTACATGTGTGTCCTTCTCCATTTTATGATATCTTTGGGATATAGACCTACAAGTGGTACTGCTGGATCAAAGGATATGCACATTTTTGTAGCCCTTTGGGCAGAGTTCTGAATTGCTTTCCAGAGTAGCTGGATCAGTTCACAATTCCACCAACATTGAATTAGTGTTCTAATTTTCCCACTTCTCCAACATTTATCATCTTCCTTTTTTGTCATGTTAATCAATCTAATAGGTGTGAGGTGGTACCTCAAAGTTGTTTTGATTTGCATTTCTCTAAACAATACTGATTTAGAGATTTTTTTTACATGATAATAGAGAGCTTTGATTTCTTCATCTGAAAACTGCTTGTTCATATCCTTCGACAATTTCTCAATTAGGGAATGACTTGTATTCTTACAAATTTGACTCAGTTCTCTATGTATTTTAGAAATGGAGCCTTTATCGGAAGTCTAGCTATAAAGTTTATTTTCCAGCTTTCTGTTTCCCTTCTAATCTTGGGTGCATTGGCTTTGTTTGTGCAAAAACTTTTTTTAATTTGATGTAAACAAAATTATCCCTTTTGCAATCCATAATGTTCTCTATCTCTTGTTTAGTCATAAATTCTTCCATTCTCTATGGTTCTGAAAGGTAAACTGTTTTTCTTGCTCTCCTAATTTACTTATGGTATTACCCTTTATGTCTAAATCATATACTCTTTTAGACCTTATCTTGGTATACAGTATAAGGTGTTGGTCTATGCCTAGTTTCTGCCATACTATTTTCTAGTTTTCCCAGCAGTTTTTGTAAATAGTGAGTTCTTCTCCCAGAGGCTGGAGTCTTTGGGTTTATCAAACAATAGATTACTAATGACTACTGTGTCTTGTGTACCTAACCTATTCCACTAATCTACCACTTTATTTCTTAGCCAGTACCAAATAGTTTTCATGACTGCTGCTTTATAATACAACTGGAACAGCCAGGCCACCTTCCCTTGCATTTCTTTTCATTAATTCCTTTGATATTCTTAATCTTCTGTTTCTCCAGATGAATTTTGTTATTATTTTTTCTAGCTCTATAAAATGATTTTTGGTAGTTTGATTGGTATGGCACTGAATAAGTAAATTAATTTAGGCAGAATTTTCATTTTGATTATATTAGCTCAGCCTTCCCATGAAAAACTGATATTTTCTCAGTTATTTAGATCTGACTTTATTTGTATGAAAAGTGTTTTTTAACTGTGTTCATATTGTTCCTGGGTTTGTCACGGCAGATAGACTCCCAAATATTTTATATTGTCTACAGTTATTTTAAATAAAATTTCTATTTATATCTCTTTCTGCTGGGCTTTATTAGTAATATATAGAAGTGCTGATGATTTATGTGAGTTTATTTTATATCCTGAAACTCTGCTGAAGTTATTAATTATTCTGAATAGTTTTTTAGTTGATTCTCTAGAATTCTCTAAGTTTACCATCATATCATTTGCAAAGAGTTGATAACTTTGTTTCCTCATTGCTTATTGTAATTCCTTCAATTTCTTTTTCTTCTCTTATTGCTAAGGCAAACTTTTCTAGAACAATATTGAGTAACAATGGTGATAACGGACATTTTTGTTTCATCCCTGATTTTACTGAGAATGCTTCTAGCTCATCCCTGTTACATGTAATGCTTGCTGATAGTTTTAGATAGAGCTACTTGTCATTTTAAGCAAAATTCAATTTATTCCTATTCTCTCTAGTGTTTTTACTAGGAATGGGTGCTGTATTCTGTTAATAGGTATTTCTACATATTAACAACAAAACCTAGCAGGAAGAAATAGAAGGAGAAATTCCATTTAAAATAACTGCAGACAATATAAAACACTTAGGAGTCTACCTGCCAAGACATACATAAGAACTCGATGAACACAATAACAAAACACTCTTCACACAAATAAAAATAGACCTAAATAACTGGAAAAATACTAATTGCTCATGGATAAGCCAAGCCAATATAATAAAACTTACAATTCCACTTCAATTAATTTACTTATTCAGTGCCATACTAATTAAACTACCATTAATTATTTTATAGAGCTAGAAAATATAATAACAAAATTTATCTGGAAGAACAAAAAGTAAAGAATATCAAGGGAATCAATAAAAAAGTGAAGGAAGGCAACCTAGTAGTACAAGATTTCAAGCTATATTACAAGGCAGTAACCATCAAAACAACCTAGTATTGGCTAAGAAATAGAGCAGTTGATAAGTAGAACATATTAGGTACACAACATATAGCAGTAAACAATTATAGTAATCTAGTGTTTAATAAACTGAAAGATCTAAACCTTTGGGAGCAAAAACTCACAATTTAACAAAAGTTGCTGAGAAAAATGGAAAGCAGTGTGGTAGAAAATAGGCACTGTACACCAAGATAAGGTCAAAATAGGGGCATGATTTAGGTAGTGGTATTACTGAATAAAAGGGTATTCACAGTTTTACAGCCTTTGGGCATAGTTCAAAGTTTTCTCCAGAATGGCTCAACCAGTTCACAAGTCTACCAACAAACGGTACATTAGTGTTCCTATTTTTCCACATCCTCTTAGTCAATCTGATAGGTAATAAAAAGGTGATGTCATAAGCAAATTAGGGAAGCATGGAAAAATTTACCTGTAAGATCTATGGGTAAGGAAAGAGTTTATAACCAGAGATAGAGAGAATAATTTCGATTATGTAAAATTAAAAAATTTTTGCATAAACAAAACCAAAGCAGTTAAAATTAGAAAGCAGGAAATAGAGAAAAAAATTTCTCTGAAAAAGGCATTATTTCTCAAATATATAGGGAAATGAGCAAAATTTATAAAAATAAAAGTCATTCTCTAATTGATAAATGGTCAAAGCTATGAACAGGCTGTTTTTAGAAAAGTGCTCTAAATCATACTGATTAAAACAATTCTGAGATAGCAGCTCACACCTATCAGATTGGCTTCTATGACAGGAAAGGAAAATGACAAATGTTGGAGGAGAGAAACTGTGGAAAAATAAGGATACTAATGCACTGGTGGTAGAGTTGTGAACTGGTTCAACCATTCTGGAGAACAATTTGGAACCATGCCCAAAGGGCTATAAAACTGCATACCCTTTGATTTCGCAATTCTATTACTAGGTCTATATCCCAAAGAAAAAAGAAGAGATCTATTTGTACAAAAATATTAGTAGCAGCTCTTTTTGTGGCAAAGAATCAAAAAAATGAGAGGATACCCATCAATTGTGGAATGGCTGAACAAACTGTAGTATATGATTGTGATGGAATACCAGTCTACTATAAGAAATGGTAAAGGTTAAAGTTTCTGAAAAAGTGAAGTGAGTGGAACCAAGAGAATATTATATAAAGTAAGTGCAATAATCTAAGGATGATAACTGTGAAAGACTTAGCCACACTAATCAATGCAATGATCCACAACTCCAAAGGACTCATGGTGAAAAATGTTATCTACCTCCATAGAGAGAACTAATGAACTGAGTAGAGATAGAAGCATTTTTTTCACTTTTTCTTTTTTCATCATAGCTACTATGGAAATGTTCCTCATATATAATGGGTATCATATTGCTTGCATTTTCAATGAGTGAGGTAGGGGATTATAATGGTAATTTAATTGGAAAATCTTTCCTATTAATTAATAGGCCCATTAAGTCACATGGAGCCTTTGTTGGGCGAAGTTTTCTGTAAGGGTGGAGCAAAACTAGGAGGAAGTGAGTGAGCATGGTTGGGTCAAAGGGGCGAGGACACGAGCAGGTGCTCACTGCAGGGTTCAGCGTGGAGGAGCTTGGAATGGCTTTGCTCCCTGGGGTGATCATGTTTATTAATTTCTTGGTCACCATAACAGATTTGGCTTTCTGGTTCTGGGATTTGGCTTTCTGCTGTCTAAATAAATGTTTTCCTTCTGTCTTCTATATGGAGAGTCTTTTATATTTTGTGACTGAGAACTACACTGGCATATTCATAGTCACCACCAGTGCTGTGAATATTGCCTTGGCCATACAGGGCTGAAGAGAGGAAGAGAATTTGGAACTCAAAATAACAAAAATGCTCATTAAAAAATAAATAAATAGAGAAGGGAAAAAAGAAAAAGCTAGAGAAATAGTTAGCCTTCATGGCAAGGCCAGAAGAATATAATAAATATACCATAAAATACTATCAAAATTAGTTTGCACTTTTAATGTGGTACTAATAAAATTACCAAGAGGATACTTTATAGAACTTAATAAAATTCATTTGGAAAAGCAAAAGGTCTCAAAAACTAATGGAACACTAATGGAACTGATGAAAAAATGCATAAAGAGAGAATACCATTTCTAGACCTCAGACTATACTACTATCAAAACCATCTGGCAATGGTCAAAAAAACAGAAAGTTGAATGGATCAGAATGGAGAAGAAAGAATCTGAAACAACAGAATTCAATAACTCAGTATTTGTGAAAGTGGAAAACATCAATTACCTTGGTTGGGGGGAAACCTTATTTGATCAAAAACACTACTAAGAAAGCAATTTGACAGAAATTAGATTTAGATCAACACCTTCTACCAGGTTCCACAATACATTTTAAATGGATACATGACCTTAACCTTAAATATTGTACTATAAAATATTTAGAAGAGAGCAGCTCATAAATTTCTCATCATACATCACCATATGGGTAATGTTAAAATTAATTATATGAAATAAAAAGAAACTGAGGGCTCACCATTTATGATTTAATTTGCAAAGCTAGCATCCACATATCCAAACAGGTCACCTGATTCCTTAGATTTCAGAGATAAGAAGTGACTTACAGAGCTGATTTTTATAAGAAAAGAACAAAAAACTTACAGAAATTTGCTTGGAACATAATTCAATTGAACAAGACAGGTCATCTGACAGTAGGCTTCTCCTTGGCTTTCTTAACCCAACAGTAACATCTAGCTGTCAAAGTGAGATTATCTCAGAAGTCTTTGGCCTGCAGGTGATGCCTTTTGTAATCAGAAAGCTCACTGTGAAAGACGAACTTGTAGTTTGGATTCAGCAGTCACCTCCCATCTTCAAGCTGGAAAAAGGAACTTAACTTTTGCTTAACCCCCACTTTTTCCATCTCCCAGAAAGGGGAACTTAGTTCTTAAAAAGAACCTTATAAACCTATGATTATTTTGTTCCTACAAACATGTCTTACTCTAAATTTCTGTTATGAAATAATAAAGGCTTATCAATCTATCTATTTCCTATATCTATAGGTAACCTAGACTAAAGAGACTATCTATGTTAGTCTGGCTGAACTGTTAGGGCTAGCTTTTCCTAAATAAGGGAGTTTAATACTATCATCAAACTAAAATTAAATCAAAGTAATCATAATAACAGTTTCCCTTTCAGTACAAGAAATATTCTTTTTTTAAATTAATTAATTTTTAGTTTTCAACTTTCAGTTCCACAGGTTTTTGAGTTTTAAATTTTCTCTGCCTCCCTCACCTCACCCTTCCCCAAGACAGCATGCAATCTGGTACAGGTTCTACACGTACATTCATATTAAACATATTCTCACATTAGTCATGTTGTGAAGAACAATTAGAACCAACGGGATGAACCATGAGAAAGAAGTAACAAAGCAAAACAAAACAAAAAAAGAGAAAGAGCAAATAGTATTCTTTGATCTGCATTTAGGGTCCATAGTTCTTTCTCTGGATGTGGATAGAATTTTCCATTATGAGCCTTTTGTAGTTATCCAGGAACCTTTCATTGCTGAGAAGAGGTAAGCCTATCAAAGTTAGTCATTTGGTTCTGCTCCCCTCACTCAGCATCAGTTTATATAAGTCTTTCCAGGTTTTTCTGAAGTCTGCCTGCTCATCATTTCTTATAGCATAATAGTATTTCATTACATTCACATACCACAACATGTTCAACCATTCCCCAATTGATGGGCATCCCCTCAATTTCCAATTTTTTGCCACGACAAAAAGGTCTGCTATAAATATTTTTGTACATGTGGGTCCTTTTCCCAGACCTAGAAGTGGTACTGCTGGGTCAAACGGTATGTACAGTTTTATAGCCCCTTGTGTAGAGTTTCAAATAGTTCTCCAAAACGGTTAGATCAGTTCACAACTCTACCATCATTAGTATTCCAATTTTCCCACATTTTCTCCAACATTTATTATTTTGTCATATTAGTCAATTACATGGGTGTGATATGGTACCTAAGAGTTGTTTTGATTTACATTTCTTTAATCAATAGTGATTTAGAGCATTTTTTTATATGCCTATAGATAGCTTTAATTTCTTCATCTGAAAACCTCCTGTTCATTTCCTTTGACCATTTATCCATTGGGAAATGACTTGTATTTTTCTAAGTTTGACTCAGTTGTCTACATATTTTAGAAATGAGGCCTTTTACAACCAGAGACAATGGTTATAAAAATTCTTTCCAATTTTCTGTTTCCCTCATAATCTTGGTTGTATTGGCTTTGTTTGCACAAAAACTTTTCAATTTAACATAATCAGATTTGTCCATTTTGCATTTCATTATGTTCTCTTATCTTTTGTATGAGGTATATTCTTAATTAAACATGAGATATAGGCAATTTCAAGAGATAAATTAGGTAACTGGTTATATGAAATTGAAAAACTTTTGCACAGAAAAAAATAATGCTCCTAGGATAAGAAGAGAAGTAGTTGAAATAAAAAAAAATCTTTGTTTCAAATTTCTCTACTAAGAGTTTGGTGATCTAAGTATAAACTATATATATGTGTGTGTGCATATGTCTATAATAACCACTCCTTAATGTAGGAGAAGTGTCAAAGGATATGAACAAACAATTCTCAAAGGAATTGCAAGTCTCCTGTTTAGTGACTTCCAGAAACCAAGATGGCTGAGTAAGCAGTAAACAGCTGTAAATCTCCCATATAAACCTCCTAACAACCATAAAATAGCACTCCAAAACAAATCCTGGGACAGTAGAACCAGCAAAAAGATGAAGTGAAATAATCTTTTAGTCCAAGAAACTTGGAAAATTGACCAGAAAGGTCTGTTTCACTCTGGTAAAAGGACAGCACAGTTCAGCACAGGAATTGTCCCAGCAAGTTATCAGGAAGCCCCACTTCCCCAACCCAGGGGGAGATCCTGGGCCCCAGTGTGGCGGAGCAGGCAAATACCAACACCAGGATCCCTCCTACATGTTTCAGCATAGGCGGAGAACCAGTAGACTATAGATCCAAGAATCAGCACAAGCTTCAGTGTAGCACTAGAAAAACAGGCATCCTCCAGCACCCAGACCTCTTGCTTTATTCTTTCTCATGATTTTTTTTCTTTTGATCTTTTTCTTCTTTTACAGCTCTGAGTAAGATGGAAAGATTTTTACATGATACAACATGAATAAACTATATCAAACTGCCTACCATTTTCAGAAGAGGGGAAAGGAAGGGAGAAAAATTTGGAACTCAAAATCTTGTGAAAATGAATGCTAATAATTTTCCTGACATGTAACTGGGAAAAAAATAATATTAAAAAAGAATTACAAAGTATTCACAACCACGTGAAAGAATACTCAAAACTACTAGTAAGAAATACAAATGAAATCAACTTTGAGGTTTTATCTCACATGCTGCAAATTGGCAAAGATGACAAAAAAAACGGTAATACACGATGTTGGGAATTATAGAATGACACAACAATATACTATTGGTGGAACTGTGAAATGGCACACATTTTATAAAGCAATTTGGAATTATGTGAATAAAATGACTAAAATGGTTTTACCCTTTGAACCAGAGACTCCATTACTGGACTCCATTTATACCCCAAGGAAGCCATCAAGAAAAAGAAAGCTCCCTCATAACACCAAAATATTTAAAGCAATACTTTTTTGTGATAACAAAGAATTGGAAACAAATAAAATGTTACCAATTGGAAAATAAATAACAAATTGTGGTATATGACTATAATGGAATATTATTGCAATCTAAGAAACTGGGGAATAACTAAACAAGTTGTATTATATGACTGTGATGGAACACTACTTTGCTATAAGAAATGACAAAGGAGATGGGTGTAATGAATACAGATTAGCATGGAAAGATCCATCTAAACTGACGCAGAATGAAGAAAGCAGATAATACACATAAAACACATATACATATACACATACATGCATGCATATATGTATACACACACTAACTACAATATAAACAGAAAGAATCAAACATCAAAAAAATCTAAAAACTAAACATCACAAAACTACAGAGATCAAGTAATACTAAAGTGGAGAGATATGAAACTACACCCCCAAACCTACCAGTTTGTGGAGATGGGAGGTCAACAGACGTTACACATTACAAAGGTTTTCAGATTTTTTCAAATAATGATCAGTTATACTGATTTGGTTTTTCTTTAAAAAACACCATTTCTTATATGGAATGGCTCTGTAGCAAGACTTGGGGAAAAAAGTATTCAGGATAACTATGATGATGTAAGAAACTGCAGTAATCAATAAAAAACATACAAAAAAATTTAAATTGAAATAACCTTGTTCAATGATTTTCTGATCATAAATAATAGATAGGGCAAAACCAGGAAGATGTATGCTGGTCAGTGCTGCCTCTGTGGTGGAAAAGTTCCAGCAAGAATCCAAATTAAAGACAATTTCTCGTAGATAATGAAGTTCTCTAGAAATTCCTGTCTGGTTGATGTTATCCTGGTTCCAACAAGCTGTGAAATACTGCAGAGCCTTCTGGAAGCTATCTGTAACCATCTAAAAAATGTTTGGCTTGACCATCCAAACAGGAAATACCAACTGGTTGAATGCCTAGATTATACCATTTAGTCACACAGACAACTTACAGAGCTTGTCCATCAGTATACGTATATGGATATAGCTGAGACTAAATTTGAACAGAAGGAAAAGTATGGGCTGGACTGCCTTTGGAAAATTTCAAAGCTCTTTTAATAATCACAAGTTTCTCATGGAAACGTCCATAAATAGATTTTTACTGATGGTATTTTTTTTTTTACATTTCTGACATTTACTCCTGTATCCCAATCCTGCCTCGTCTCAAAGAACCATCTCTGAAAAGTTTTTAAAAGATAAAAAAATTCATCAAAACTAATCAATACATATATTTTTAAATCTGACATTATATTCCAGAAGTCAACAACTGCTAGGAACTTCAAGATGATTCTTACAGGCCAATATAGCAAAAAATTAAACAATAAAAAAGTTAAGGATCTGGATAGGTTAGAAAAAATTGATATGATAAAACTTTGGCAATTATTGAATAGGAATCTTATGAAGTATACCTATTTTCCAGTATTACACATAGCACTTTTATAAAAACTGACCACATGCTAGCACATATCAACAAATGCAAAGAGCCGAGGATAAAAATATTAAGCACATGCTTCATAGATGACAATTTTAACCAATAAAGGAAATATAAACATAGGATTTGTACTTAAATCATAACTGTGAATAAATAACTGATAAATCATGTTTCAAAGAATAAGTTATAAAGAAAATCCAAGACAATGAAAACTAAAATGAGACAATAACAAAATTTATTCCTCTAAACCCCTCGTCCCCAAAATCATCAGAGAGTAATCCAAAATTGGGAATATGGACAAATGAACCAAAAATAGTTCAGCTGATTTGCTGGGGGTTGTAAACAGTAACATATATTTATGTACTTAGCCTTGGGGCAGTGCAGGGTAGAACACAAGAGGAAGCTGATCAGAGACTTTTGTTCAATTAGTTCTTCCCCTCACCAACCCACTTATTAAATTCAAGTTATAAGGGGTAAATGATATCATTCATATATAAAATATAATGAATCACCCTATTAAGACTTTGAAAAGTCCCATTTTCACCTTGTAAAAGGTATACCCTTTTTATACTTTGGTTAGAATAAAGGAAGCATGTGGTCATTCCTTTAGAAGATATAAAGAAATTCCTGAATCAACTTGATGGAATTACAGGGTAATTACGCTAAAAGAAGAGGTTTTGAATGTCTTTAGGCTCTTCTTGTGTGGCAAAACTCCTGGTATTGTTTCTTTTCCAGCTGAGATTTAGAAGGCAGGGGGTCCATTACTCATACAAAAGTTGACTGAAATTTTCTGGCAAGAGGAGGTTATCCCTCAGGAGTTCAAGGATGCCTCCACTGTCTGTCTCTATCAAGTAAAAGGAAATAGGCTGACAATCACAGGGAGGCCTCTCTCTTAGTCACTTATAGCAAGATTTTTGCCAGAGTCTTCCTTGATAGGCTGATCCTTCATCAGGAAGGTGGTCATCTACCCGAGAGCCCCTGCGGCTTCAGAAAGGGCCAAGGAATAGTTGATAATGGTATTTGCTGCCTGACAACTTCAGGAGAAATGCCAGGAGCAGAACAGAGGTCTCTATACAACATTTGTCAATCTGATGTAAGTTCCGTGAGGACAAGGATTGTTTTGTTTTCCTCTTGGTATTTCCAACACCTAGCACAGTGCTTGGCGCAAAGCAGGCACTTATTAAAAGCTTAATTAAATTAAATCACAATTAATTGTCATTGAGGAACACAGCACAGCCTTTTGTTGATATGTCTTCAGTCTGTCATGGAATAGTTCTCAGTGAAGATGAAATTGTTCCCTTCAAAATTATCAGTGATCTCTTCATTAACAAATCCAATGGTCTTTTCTCAATTGTCATCCTTCTAGACCTCTGCAACATTTTATGCTATTATTACTCTCTCCTCCTGGATACTCTTTCCTCTCTAAAGTTTTTGTGATACAGCTTTTTTGGATCTCCCCAAACTTTCTCACTACCTTTCAACCTGCTTTGCTAGACTTCTAAACATGCCTGTACCCCAAGATTCTGTCTTGTACCCTCTTCCCAATTTACATTCTATTTTGATGACCTTAATAGAGGCCATAGGTTTAAATTATTTTCACCTATGCTGATGACTCTCAGACTTACACGTCCAGTCTTTTTCTCTCTCCTAAGTTCATCACCAATCACCTAAAAGACAACTCAAACTGGATGTCTGTTGGCACCTTAAACTCAATGTCTCCAAAATGGAACTCACTATCTTTATCCCTTCCTGTTCCTCTACCCAGCAAAGATACCTCATTCCACCTTCCATATTTCTGTCAAAGTCACTAACATTCTCCCAGTCACCCAAGGTTACAGCCTAAAGAGTCATCCACAAATCCTCATTTTCCCTTTACTACCACATCCAAAGATGCTCAATCTTGTTCATTTTAACTCAATGACATCTCTTTCATATTTTTTTTCACTTTCCCTTTGTTCAGGCCCTCATTATCTCCTACCTGTTTGGACTATTACAATGGCCTCCTAACTGGTCTCCCTGTTTCAAATCTGTACCCTCTCTAACTTTCACACAGCTGCCAAAGTGATATTTCTAAACACATCACTACCTTGTTCTGTAAATTCCAATGGCTCTCTACTAACACTAAGGTCAAAACCAAATTCCTCTATTTGGCATTTAAAGCCTTCCACAAGCTAGCCAGTCCCTATTTTTTCAGATTTATTACATATTACTCCCCTTTACACATTCTATGACCTAGCCAAACTGATTACCTCATACAAGATATTTTATCTCCCATCTCCTTACCGTTACAGAAGATGTCTCTCATGTCTGGAATATATTCTCTCCTCACTCTCACCTCTTAGAATCTCTAGTTTCATTCAAGCTAAGCTCAAGTGCCACCTTCTAGACAGGACCTTTCCTGTTTCCTTTAACTGTAGGGCCTCCTTCCCAAAATTACTGTGTATGTGCTTTGTATAGATTTTGTATGGACTTATATGTGTTCCTGTTGTTTTCCCTGATAAAATGTAAGTCCCTTGAGGAAAAGGACTGGTTCATTTTTGTCTTTGAACCACAGCACTGATCACAACCTGCCACACAGTAGGAATGTAATAATTGTCTGACTTAAGGGAACGCACTATGCACTAGATGACACATGAAATATACTGTCTGTGGACGCAGCCCCATTTTTTTCTTCCATTCTTGAGAGAAAGTACCAGGGACCTTTTGGCCACTACTCTGTGTCTGTAGTATACTCAGTACAAGTGCATATCTCTGCAACAAAAGTCTTTTAGTACTGGCCTCTAAGTGACCGTCCTCAGGGATGTTCTAGGCAAGCTAGGGTCAGACTGGACACAGATAGTTGGTAGACAGCATGATTCAGGGAATCTCATATTTCCATCATCAACTCTGTCCTATGTCTGTGTTCATCCCCTTAAAAGAGGCTTATAGATTTAGAACCTGTCGCACGTTGCCCTTTCCTCATTTCCTTCAGTTTCAGCTTTTATGGAAGGGCTCTACAGAGTTGGAGCTTTGGCCCAGGGAGAAAGAAAATGCCTGACTCCAATCTCCCTATATCTTGAAGATCTAGTCAGTAGAATATAAATCTCATTTCAGAAGCTGGAAGGGTTGGCTGTCCTATTCCTCCTGCCACCACTTTTCCCCAGCATGGACCCATATCTGCTTGCTACTCTGGCCATGGGGTTAATTTAGAGCTTTCTAAATTTCCTTGTCTTAGTTACAGCTCTGGGTAGTGGTGTGAAGGGCAAACTGGAATTGTGACATATTTAACGCAGGAAGATGGCTTAGGAGACACTATGACAATTTTCTAGGCAAGAGGTAATAGGGGTCTCAACTAGGATAACTTCAATGGGAGTAGAGAGAAGAAAATAAACTCAAGGAGGCAAAGTCAATAGGATTTAGTAACTGATTTGTATGTGGGAGTTGAGAAAGAAAAGTCAAAAAATAACTTTTAAGGCTGTCAAAATAATCTTCCTTCTTTCTACACTGCTCCCTTGCTCAAAAATTTCAATGAAATATACACAACTTAGTCTGAAATTTAACGTCCTCCATGATTTTGCTCCAATCTGCCTTCCAAAGTTTTTTTCATATTATCTCCTATCAAACACTTTATGTTCTGGTCAAACTGAACTTCTACCTGCTCCCCAAATCCAAGATGTCATCTTTTGTCTGCACTCATTTGCATACCTCTTTATGACTGCCTTTCGAAATTCCTCTGTCCCTTCAAGTCAGCTCAGTCACTTTGGCCAAGTACTTTTCTCTGATTTGCCCAGAGCAAAATGTTTCTCCCAATCAATTATTCACAGAGCACATTGAATATTTCAATTCATTACCTCCCATCATTACTTTGAATTATGTGTATTTATGGACATTTCATAACTACCTTTTAAGGATAACGATGGTTTCATTTTTTGTAGCTGTATCCCCAGCATTTACCACAGTGCCTTGCATGTAGAAAATTATCAATAAATGTATGCTGAATTGAATTTAATAGCACTGAAAGTTCAAGATTAAGTGTCTGGGAAAATGATGATGCCATCAAAAGAAACCAAAGATTTTGGAAAAGGGGAAAAATTTAGGTAAATTTAGATAATGATGAGTTGAAGTGCAGTATACAGAAATATATGACTAGGCCTTTGGAAAGAAGTCATAACTAGATATACTGATGTGAGAATTAACTGCACAAATCTTCTCTAACATGTTGCCCCTACTATTATCTCTACCCTTT
This sequence comes from Notamacropus eugenii, assembly GCF_028372415.1. Taxonomy (NCBI): domain Eukaryota; kingdom Metazoa; phylum Chordata; class Mammalia; order Diprotodontia; family Macropodidae; genus Notamacropus; species Notamacropus eugenii. The sequence goes on along the minus strand of NC_092872.1, from coordinate 596,779,752 downwards.
CTTAAATCTTTAAATTCTTCCTATATACTGGCTCCAGCCCTGAGGTCTTATAAACACAGCAAATCTCCCTCATTCTTAAAAAATCTTCACTTGATCCAACCATTCCTTCAACCTTTCTCCTCTTCTCAGCCAAACTTTTTTGAGAAGGCTGCTTATACAAGATGCATACATTTTGATTCCCCTCATTCTTTTTTAAACCCTCTGCAATCTGGCTTCTCACTTCATCATCCAACTCAAACTGCTCTCTCGGCGGAGCCAAGATGGCGGAGTGAAAGCAACGACTCACCTAAGCTCCTGGAAAAACTCCTTTGGATATTTCTGGGGGGAGAGTCTCACCAGACTTTGGAGGTGTAGAATCCAGTGGGAGACGGACTTTGACAGATTCGGAGCCCAGGCTGGACTGGAAGGTCCACGGGAGGGATCTGTTCCGCGGGGATAAGAGCCCGGCGCACAGCGCAGCGCGGTCGGCGCGGCAGGGCGGAGGCGACCCGAGGGGCCGAGAGTGGCGGGCGAGACCAGCGGAGCAGGAGATAAGCCAGGCCGAGCCAACGATATCAGCGCAACAGCCTTTGAAATCTTCAGCCTAAAGACGGGACTTCAGTGGGTCACTACTTGAACATCCAGGAGCTGGGATGCCGGAGTGATCAGTAAGTGCTCTCCCCTCCCCCCCCCCCGATGACCCTGAGGGAACCATAAAATTCTTCCCCAGATTGATCCTGGATCAGTGGGAGCAGCAGAAAGGGGCGAGTGGTCTCGTAACACCAGAGGCTGGAGAGGTGGCAAAGGGGGATTCTTCCTACCGTGGTGGAGGCTATCTGGAGGGACAGACGACCCAGGGCAGAGAAAAATTCGCACTGAGACCCAAGCAAGCCTCAGCCCGGGAGACGAGCCCCAGGAGGGGCGGGAACACGCATTAGCCTCTAGGCGTGCCCCAGCCCTCCAGGGGAAAAGGGAAGACAATAGGGAAGCTGGGATCACCATACCCCCCCCCCCCCCCCCCCCCCCCCCCCCCCCCGACCTTGCCTTTGCCTCAGGCCAGCTGAGGAGATAGCCTGAGACCAGACCACACCTCCCACACACCTATCAAGCTAAACCCAGGGTTGATCTGGGAAACAACAACAACAAAAAAAAAAAGCCTGCTTTTAGCCTAGACAAACATCAGCTCAACTTAAAAGATCTGTATCTTCTGACTGAAAGAACCAAAAGCTACAACACTCAGCCAACAGCATGAATCGGAAAAAGCAGACGAAAAGTGAAAAAACCATAGAATCTTTCTATGGGGATAAGGACCAAAACACAAACACCAAAGAGGTCAGAGCTGAGACTGTACTTCCATCTGAAACCTCAGATGGGACTATGAATTTCTCGCAAGCACAACTAGATTACCTGGAACGTCTGAAGAAGGATATAAAAGAAAAACTGGCCAATGATTTTAAAACCATAAAAAAAGAATTCACTGATGAGAACATCAATCTGAAAAAGAAAATTGAAGAAATGGAAAAGGAAGTTCAAAAATTAACTGGAGAGAATAATTCCCTAAAAGGAAGAGTTAATCAAACGGAAAAGGAAACTCAAAACCTAATAGGGAAAATTGATCAGATGGAAAAGGAAACCCAAAACCTAACTGGGAAAATTGGTCGAATGGAAAAAGAAGTACAAAAATTAAATGGAGAAAATAGCTCCTTAAAGGGAAAAATTGGCCAGATGGAAAAGGAGATGCGAAAGCTAACTGAAGAAAACAATACGATCAAGATTAGAATTGGGCAAGTAGAAACTAATGACTCAATGAGGCAACAAGAGTCAGTCAAACAAAATCTAAAGAATGAAAAGATGGAAGAAAATCTAAAATATTTAATTGGAAAAACAACTGACCTGGAAAATAGATCCAGGAGAGAAAATCTAAGAATTATTGGCCTGCCAGAAACCCATGATGAAGAAAAGAGTCTGGACAATATCTTCCAGGAAATCATCAAGGAAAACTGCCCAGAAGTACTAGACTCAGAGGGCAAAATAGTCATCGAAAGAATCCACCGTTCCCCACCGGAAAGGGATCCCAAACTCAAAACCCCAAGAAATATAGTTGCCAAATTCCAGAGCTATCAAGTGAAGGAGAAAATACTACAAGCAGCCAGAAAGAAACAATTTAAATATCAAGGTCACACAGTCAGGATCACACAGGACCTTGCAGCTTCTACATTAAAAGATCGAAAGAATTGGAACCCAATATTCCGTAAGGCAAAGGAGTTGGGACTCCAACCGAGGATCAACTACCCAGCAAAGTTCAGCATAACATTTCAGGCAAGGAGAAAGTCATTCAACGAAATAAGGGATTTCCAGAGCTTCCTGACCAAAACACCAGAACTCAATAGACAATTTGATCTTCAAATGCAGGTCTCCAGAGAATCATAAAAAGGTAAACAGAGGGGGAAAAAACAAAAACAAAAACTTGCAACTCAATTAGGGCAATCTGTTTACCTCCCTGTAAGGGAAGATGCTACCTGTTAATCTTGAGAACTGTGCAGCTATTATGATAAAAGGGATATATGTAGAGGGAACGGGCATAAAGTAAATGATGTCATGGCAAAAATATGATTTAAGTATGAGAAGGGAATGTAATAGGAGGTGTGGAAAGGGGGAAGAAGAAAATGGCAAATTATATCACAGGAAGAAGTACAAAACCATAGTAGAGGGAAGGAGGGGAGGGAGATGAGCATTGTTTGAGAGGTACTCTCATCTGATTTGTTCAAAGGAGGGAACAATAACCTTAAGCAGATAATCCTAACTAGCTCTATAGGTAGTAGGAGGGGAAGGGGGAAGAAAGGGGAGGGTGGCTAAAAGGGAGGAAAGAAGCAATAAGAGTAAAGGGGACTAAAAGGGAGGGGGGCTAAAAGAAGGAGGGGAAGGCTGCAGGAGGAGGGGGAGAAAAGTGAATACTATTGAGGAGGGGAAGGGAGACGGGAGAGTTAAAAGCACAAATGGTGGGAAAGAGGGTGGAGGGAAATACACAGATTGTAATCATAACTGTGAATGTGAATGGGATGAACTCTCCCATAAAACGGAGATGGATAGCAGAATGGATTAAAAGCCATAATCCAACAATATGCTGCTTACAAGAAACACATTTGAAACGGGGGGATACACATAGGATAAAGGTCAAAGGATGGAGCAGAATATATTGTGCTTCAGCTCATGTAAGAAAGGCAGGAGTAGCAATCCTAATCTCAGACAAAGCAAAAGCAGAAATAGATCTAATCAAAAGGGATAAGGATGGAAACTATATCCTACTAAAAGGCACCATAGACAATGAAGCAATATCATTACTAAACATGTATGCTCCAAGTGGTATAGCATCCAGATTCTTAGAAGAGAGGTTGGGGGAGTTGAAGGAAGAAATTGATAGCAAAACTATACTAGTGGGGGACCTCAACCTCCCCCTCTCTGAACTAGATAAATCCAACCTTAAAATAAACAAGAAAGAGGTTAAGGAGGTAAATAAAACTCTGGATAAGGTAGATATGATAGATCTTTGGAGAAAATTAAATGGGAATAGAAAGGAATATACCTTTTTCTCAGCGGTACATGGAACATTTACAAAAATTGACCATGTACTAGGACATAAAAATCTCACAATCCAGTGCAGAAAGGTAGAGATAATCAATGCATCCTTTTCAGATCATAATGCATTAAAAATTACATGTAATAAAAGGCCATGGAAAGAGAAACCAAAAATCAATTGGAAACTAAATAATCTAATTCTAAAGAAGGATTGGGTTAAAGAAGAAATCATAGAAACAATCAACAACTTCATTCAAGAGAATGACAATAGTGAGACAACGTACCAAAACTTATGGGACACTGCAAAAGCAGTTATTAGGGGAAGTTTTATATCTCTGAATGCTTACATAAATAAAATAGAGAAAGAGGAGATCAATGACTTAGGCTTGCAGTTGAAAAAGCTAGAAAAAGAACAAATTGAAAATCCCCAAGTAAATACCAAATTAGAAATACTGAAAACCAAAGGAGAGATTAATAAAATTGAAATAAAGAAAACTATTGAATTAATAAATAAAACCAATAGTTGGTTTTATGAAAAAACTAATAAAATTGATAAACCTTTGGTTAATCTGATCAAAAAAAAGAAAGAAGAAAACCAAATTACTAACATTAAAAATGAAAGGGGTGAACTCACCTCCAATGAGGAGGAAATTAAAACAATAATTAGAAACTACTTTGCCCAACTTTATGCCCACAAATTCGATAATCTAAACGAGATGGATGAATATTTTAAAAAATACAAATTGCCCAGATTAACAGAAGAGGAAGTTGAATACTTAAACAACCCCATCTCAGAAAAAGAAATTGAACAAGCCATCAATGAACTCCCTAGGAAAAAATCTCCAGGGCCAGATGGATTCACAAGTGAATTCTATCAAACATTTAAAGAACAGTTAATTCCAATACTACATACACTATTCTTGAAAATTGGGGAAGAAGGAGTCCTCCCAAATTCTTTCTATGATACAAATATGGTTTTGATACCCAAACCAGGAAGAGACAAAACAGAGAAAGAAAATTATAGACCAATTTCCCTAATGAATATAGATGCAAAAATTTTAAATAAGATTTTAGCAAAACGAATACAGCATCTAATCACGAGATTAATACATTATGATCAGGTAGGATTCATACCAGGACTACAGGGCTGGTTCAATATTAGGAAAACTATTAGCATTATCGACCACATCAACAACAAAGCTAACAAAAACCACATGATTATCTCAATAGATGCAGAAAAAGCTTTTGACAAAATACAACATCCATTCCTACTAAAAACATTGGAGAACGTAGGAATAAAGGGAACTTTCCATAAAATAATAAGCAGTATCTATCTAAAACCTTCAGCAAGCATTATATGCAATGGGGATAAGCTAGATGCATTCCCAATAAGATCAGGGGTGAAACAAGGTTGTCCATTATCACCACTATTATTCAATATGGTACTAGAAATGTTAGCTGTAGCAATTAGACAAGATAAAGATATTCAAGGAATTAGAATAGCCAAAGAAGAAACTAAGTTATCACTCTTTGCAGATGATATGATGATTTACCTAGAGAATCCCAGAGATTCAAGTAAAAAATTACTTGAATTAATAAACAACTTTGGCAGAGTTGCAGGGTACAAAATAAACCCACACAAATCCTCTGCATTCCTATATATTAGCAACAAAGTTCAACAGCAAGAGATAGAAAGAGAAATCCCATTTAAAGTTAGGGTAGACAGTATAAAATACTTAGGAGTCTACCTGCCAAAACAAACCCAGGGACTATATGAACACAATTACAAGACACTTTTTGCACAAATAAAGTCAGATTTAAGTAAGTGGAAAAACATTAGTTGCTCATGGGTAGGCCGTGCTAATATAATAAAAATGACAATTCTACCCAAATTAATATACTTATTTAGTGCCATACCAATTAAACTATCAGACAATTACTTTCTAGAGCTGGATAAAATAATATCAAAATTCATTTGGAAAAACAAAAGGTCCAGAATATCAAAGGGACTAATGAAAAGAAATGCTTGGGAAGGTGGCCTAGCGCTACCAGACCTTAAACTGTACTATAAAGCAGCAATTATCAAAACCACTTGGTATTGGCTAAGAAACAGAGAGGTAGACAAGTGGAATAGACTTGGCACTCAAGATGCAGTAGGCAAGGAATATAGCAACCTTCTGTTTGATAAACCCAAGGACCCCAGCTTCTGGGATAAGAACTCATTGTTTGACAAAAATTGCTGGGAAAACTGGATAACAGTGTGGCGGAAATTAGGCATAGACCCATACCTGACACCGTACACAAGAATAAAGTCCAAATGGGTACATGATTTAGGTATAAAGATTGATACCATGAATAAACTGGAGAAGCAAGGAATAGTGTATTTATCAGATCTATGGAGAAGGGAAGAATTCTTTACTAAAGAAGAGATAGAATGCATTATGAAATGCAAAATGGATAACTTTGAGTACATTAAACTGAGAAGTTTTTGCACAACCAAACCCAATGCAACCAAAATCCGGAGGGATGTAGTAAATTGGGAAAAAATTTTTACAGCTAAGCTCGGGGATAAAGGCCTCATTTCTAGAATATATAGAGAACTGACCCAAATGTATAATCATACAAGTCATTCCCCAATTGATAAATGGTCAAAGGATATGAACAGGCAATTTTCAGAGGAAGAAATTAAAGCTATCTATAATCATATGAAAAAATGCTCTAAATCACTATTGGTTAGAGAGATGCAAATCAAAACAACTCTGAGGTACCACATCACACCTATAAGATTGGCAAACATGACAGAACAAGAAAATGATAAATGCTGGAGAGGATGTGGGAGAGTTGGAACACTAATTCATTGTTGGTGGAGCTGTGAGCGCATCCAACCATTCTGGAGAGCAATTTGGAACTATGCCCAAAGGGCTACAAAAATGTGCATACCCTTTGACCCAGCAATATCGCTACTAGGAATATATCCCCAAGAGATCATAAAAATGGGAAAGGGTCCCACATGTACAAAAATATTTATAGCAGCACTCTATGTAGTTGCCAAAAACTGGAAGTCAAGGGGATGTCCATCAATTGGGGAATGGCTGAATAAATTATGGTATATGAATGTAATGGAGTACTATTGTGCCATAAGAAATGATGAACAAGAAGACTTCAGAGAGGCCTGGAAGGACTTATATGACCTGATGCTGAGTGAAAGGAGCAGAACCAGGAGAACTTTATGCACAGCAACAACCACAGTGTGTGAGAGTTTTTTCTGGTAGACTTAGATTTTTGTAATAACACAAGAACTTCTGAAAAAAAAAAAAAATCCCAATGGTGGACCTCAAGGCAAAAAGCCTTCCACACTCAGAGAGAGAAATATGGAAGTCACTCACATAATGTAGCAGATCATGTTTGTGTATGTGTATCTGTTTGTGTATCATGTTCTGATTTGTTATACGGATTCTTTCATTTATCTTAGTCTGACTACACAGCATGACGATAGTGAAAATATACTCAATAGGAAAGTTTATGTAGAATCTATACAGAATTGTATGCAGTCGTGGGGAGGGAGGGAGGTAGTGGGGGGTGGGTGGGGAGGGATAAAATCGCAATTGTATGGCAGTGATTGTTAAACATTAAAAAAAATAAAAAAATTAATAAAAAAAAATATATATATATAAAATAAAAAAAAAAAAACAAAAAACTGCTCTCTCCAAAGTTACCAAACTCTTCATTGTCAAATCTAATGACTTTTTCTCAATTCAAATATTTTGACCTCTCTGCATTATTTGACACTACTGCTGACTCTTCCTCCTGGATTCTCTCCTCTCTAGGTTTTGTGTGTGTGTGTGTGTGTGTGTGTGTGTGTGTGTGTGTGTGTGTGTGTGTGTGTGTGTTTTAACACTGCTTTCTTCTGGTTCTCCTCCTTCCTTACTACTCTTTCTGTCTCCTCTTCATCCAGGTCACATCCATTCCAAGGCTCTGTCCTTGGCCCTCTTTTTTTCTCATTCTGTACTGTCTCATTTTGTGACTGTATCAACTTCTCTGAGTTCATTAAATCTCTATGGAAATGATTCCCAGATCTATATAACCAGACAGTCTCTATTCTGAGCTCCAGTTCCATATCAGCAACTGTCCTTTTGATAGCCCTGAAGGAGATGATTCACAAGCATTTCAACCTCAACACACCCAAACAAACTCATAATCTTTCCCCTAAAACCCTCCCCTCTCCCAAACTTTCCTATTACTGTTAGGCTGTAACCTAACTGGCTACCCAGAACTACAACCTCTGTGTCACCCTGGACTTCTTACTCTTATTTGCCCTACACACACAATGTGCTACCAAATCTCATTTGCTGTTTCTAACTTCACAACTTTTTTCATATATTGACCCAGCTACCAATTGTGTACAGGACATTATATCTACCCGAATTGAAGGCTACTGAAATAGACTTTTATGTCATCTCCCTGCCTCAAGATTCTCCACCATTCCAATCCATCTGTCAAATTCAACTGACAAAATGATTTTCCTAATATTTACATCTGTCCATGTCATGTTACATACATCTCCTGCTCAGTAAACTCCAGTTCCACATTTCTTCCAGGATCAAAATAATGTCATTGAACATTTAATGTCCTTCGTAATCTCACCATTTTCTTATATTTTCTTACATTTTTCCTTATATTTTACTTCCCAGCTACACTGATCTCTTTGTGGTTTCTTACACACAACACTTAACTTCCCAACTCTATGTCTTTGCACTGACTGTCCCTCATGCCAGAAATATTCTGCCTCCTCCTCATCACCTCTTAGCTTCCCTGGCTTTCTTTAAGACTCAGCTCAAATGCCTACCTTCTGCAAAAGGCTTTCCAGGTCCCACCTTCCTTTCCCCTCAGTGCCATCTCTCTGAGATTACCTTTCCATGGATTCAATTATCATCTCTATGCTGATGATTCTCAAATCTACTTATCTAGGCCTAACTTCTCTCCTAACCTCCAAATTTACATCTCTGTGCGTTCGTCCTTCGTAGCCAAAGAAGACCATGCCATTAGAGAAATGATGACATGACTTGCACATGATTTTAGTTGAGTGAAGGAGGGCTGTGCAGGTCACCAGCCTCACTTCTCCACAGCCATCTGAATCCAGTGATCAGATAATCATCAGGATGACTAGAGATGACCCAGGATGAGGCAACTGGGGTTAAGTAACTTGCCCAAGGTCACACACCTAGTGAGTGTCAAGTGTCTGTGGTGAGCTTTGAATTCAGGTCCTCCTGACTCCTTCACTGGTGCTCTATCCACTGCACCACCTAGGTGCCCCAGATTCACATCTCTAGCCATCTATCAGACATCTCAAACTGGATATTCCAATAAATATCTTAAACACAACATGTCTAAAACTAAACATTCTCTTCCCCACCTCCTCCAAAGCCTCCTTTCTTCCTAACTTCATTATTAATATTGAAAACACCACAATCCCTCCAGTCAACAAAGCTCACAACCTAAGTTTCACTGTCAATTCCTCACTCTTTCTCACCCTCTCTATTATCCATTCACTGTTCAAGTCCTGCAGCTTTTACCTTTAAAACATCTTTCATATACGTCCCGTTCCTTCCTCTGATATTGCCAACAATCTGATGCAGACTCTTATCATCTCATGCCTGGATTACTGCAAAAGACAATCCATCTCCTAACGACGCATTTTTTCACTAGCTTTCTCCTCTGTCTGGAACACTCTCCCTCTTCCTCTTCATCTCCTACCTTCTAAAGGAAGCCTTTCCCAGTCCTTCTTAATTCTAGTGCTTTTCTTCTGCTGATTATTTTTGATTTATCCTGCATAATATTTATTTATACATAGTTGTTTACAAGTTTTCTGCCCTGTTGCACGGTGAGTTCCTTGAGATCAAGGACTGCCTTTTGTCTTTTTTATTATTCCCAGAATGCAGTACAGTGACCAGTACCTATTGCGTTCATCCTTCATTGCCAAAGAAGACCATGCCATCAGAGAAATGATGACACGACTTGCACTTGACTTTGTTTTGAGTGAGGGAGGGCTGTGCAGGTCACCAGCCTCACTTCTCCTCCAGAGCCATCCGAATCCAGTGACCAGATATTCATCAGGATGACTGGAGATGGCCCAGGATGCACTGGGAGATCTTAGGCCCTTTAGGCCAAGGTCTTTGCAGGTACTCACTTAGGGTGAGGCAATGCCCATTCATTGAATAGGCCTGTTTAAGAAGTCAGGGCATGGCCCCTTTGAAGAGGCCAAAAAAGAAAGACATCAGACTGGGTGGGAAATAGAAACAGTTACTATTGGTAATCCCTGTAAGGCTAGGAGGGTCCAGAGGAGCCCTTAGGCAGGGGCCCATTGGCGTCCCAGTTGCAGAGTGCAGTAGATTTAAGGTTTTAAGGGGGAGGGGAGGGAAACTCAGGAGAAAGAAGGGGAGGAGAGGAGCCAGTAAAATCCAAGTCAATTGTGCATCTTTTGGCCCTTCAAATTTACCTTCCTTTGGAGAGGAGAAGGAAGAGGAGCGGGAGGCAGACAGGAGAGGAGGAGTTGAGTTACCCAGCTAGCTGGGTCCCCATTCAGCCAGCTGCGTCTACTCACAGGATTGTGTTCATCCTTTGTTGCCGAAGAAGACCATGCCATCAGAGAAATGATGACATGACTTGCACTTGACTTTGTCTCCCCAAAACCTTAAGATCTGTACCTATTAGGTGCTAAATAAATGTATATGGACTGACTCATACAAGGCATCTCCTGACCCTATGCCTTTTTACTGACTTTCCACTATGCTTAGAATTCTGTCTTCTTAACCTCCCCTCCTGGTTTCCTGACTTCCTTCAAGTCTTATCTAAAAATCCTACCTTCTACCATATCACATCTATCAGATTGGCTAACATGACAAAACAGGGAGATGATAAATGTTGGAGAAGATGTGGGAAAGTTGGAACACTAATTCATTGTTGGTGGAGCTGTGAGCTAATCCAATCATTATGGAGAGCAATTTGGAACTACATCCAAAGGGCTACAAAAATGTGCATACCCTTTGACCCAGCAATATTGCTTCTAGGACTGTATCCCAAAGAGACCATAAAAACGGGAAAAGGTCCCACATGTACAAAAATATTTATAGCAGCTCTCTTTGTGGTGGCTGAGACCTGGAAATCGAGGGAATGCCCATCAATTGGGGAATGGCTGAACAAGTTGTGCTATATGAATGTAATGGAATACTATTGTGCTATAAGAAATGATGAACAGGTGGACTTCAGAGAAGCCTGGAAAGACTTATATGAACTCATGCAGAGTGAAATAAGCAGAACCAGAAGAACATTATACACAGTAACAGCCATAGTGTGCAAGGACTGTTTCTGATAGACTTAGCCCTTCAAAGCAATGCAAGGACCTAAAACATTCCCAAAGGACTCTTGAGGCAAAATGCCATTCATATCCAGAGAAAGAACTATGGAATTGGAATGCAGAATGAAGCAGACTATTTTCTCATGTTATGTTTTGTTTTTTCTCATGGCTTCTCCCATTCGTTTGAATTCTTCTATGCAATATGACTAATGTGAAAATATGTTTAATAAGAATATATGTGTAGAACCCATATAAGATTGCATGCTGTGTCTTGGGGAGGGAGAGAAAATTTAAGACATATAGAAGTGATTGTTGAAAACTGAAAGCTAATTTTTAAAAAATAAAAAAAAACACCTTAAAAATAAAATAAAATCCTACCTTCTACAGGAAGCCTTTCCAAATTCCTGGTAATTCAAGATATCTTTTCTCTTTTGATTATCTACAATTAATCCCTGTCTATATCTTGTTTCTACATAGTTGTTTGCAAGTTGTCTACCCTAAAAGACTGTGATTTCCTTGAGAACCAGGACTTATATAATGCATTTCTTTGTGTCCCTAGCAGTTTAGTACAATGCCTGGCACACAGAAGGCACTTATTGAATGCAGTTGACTGACTGACTTCTTTAGCTTTGGGAGGCTCAAGTTCATATGATTATCAACAGATGTATTTTGTCAACAGCTTTTGTTCTACAACACCCATTTCTACTGAAAACACTAGAAAGCATAGTAATCAATGGAGCCTTTCTTAAAATGATAAGTAGTATCTATCTAAAACCAAGAGCAAGCATAATCTAAATTGAAGCCTTCCCAATAAGATCAGAGGTGAAACAAGGATGTCCATTATCATTACTATTATTAAGTTTTGTACCAGAAATGCTACCTATAGCAGACAAGGAAAAAAACCTGAAGGAATAAAAATAGGCAATGAGGAAACAAAGCTATCACTCTTTGCAGATAACATGATGGTATATTTAAAGAACCTTCAAGAATCAACTAAAAAAACTAGTTGATACAATTGACAACTCCAAAGTTGCAGGACATAAAATAAACTCACATAAATCATCAGCATTTCTATATGCTACCAAGAAAACTTAGCAGCAAGAGACAGAGGAATTCCATTTTAAATAACTACAAACAATACTTAGGAGTTTACCTGCCAAGACAAACTCATGGATAATAAAAATTACAAAATACTTTTCCACACAAATAAAGACAGATCTAAATAACTGGAGAAATATTAATTGTTCAAGGGCAGGCCAAGCCAATATAATAAAAATGATGATCCTATCTAAGTTAATTTATTTATTCAGTGCCATAACAATGAAACTAAGGAAGAACTGTTTTATATAGTTAGAAAAAATAGTAACAAAATTCATCTGGAAGAACAGTAGGCCAAAAATATCAGGAATCAATGAAAAGAAAAATGTTAAGGAAGGCAGCCTAGTAGTTCCAGATTTCAAACTATATTACAAAGCAGTGATCATCAAAACAATCTGCTACTGGCCAAGAAACAGAGTGGTGGATCAGTGGAATGGATTATGTTCACAATAAATAGTAGTAAATAACCAGAGTGATCTAGTGCTAGATAAACCCAAAAGTCTAAGTTTTGGGGATAAAAACTCAACATCTGACAAAAATTGTTAGGAAAACTGGAAAGCGATTTGGCAGAAACTATGATAGATCAATATATCACACTGTATACTAAGATAAGATCAAAATAGATAAAGGGTGATCTAAGTAAATTAGGGTGCCATGAAAAAACATACCTGTCACATCTATGGATAAGGGAAGTTTATGATCAACAAAGATAAAAATGATTACAGAAAGTAATATAGATGATTTTGATTACAAAATAATTAACAAGCTTTTGCAAAAACAAAACTAATGTAGCCAAAATTAAAATGATATGAGGAAATTAGGAGGAAATAGGAAGCTTCTCTGATAAAGGTTTCATTTCTCAAAAATAGGGAACTGAGTCAAATTTTCAAAATAAGAGCCATTCCCAGTTGATAAATGATCAAAGGATATGAACAGGCAGTTTTCAGAAAAAATCAAAGTTTATCAGTAGCCACATGAAAAAATGCTCCAAATCACTACTGATTAGAGGAATACAAATTAACACAAGTCTGAGATGGCTCACACCTATCAGAGTGGCTAACATGACACAAAAGGAAAATGACAAATGATGGAAGGAATGCAGAAAAATTGGGACACTCATGCACTGTTTGTTAAGTTGTAAACTGGTTCAACCATTCTGGAGAGTAATTTGGAACTATGCCCAAAGGGCTATAAAATTGTGCATACTCTTTGACCTAGCAATACCACTTCTAGGTCTGTATCCCAAAGAGAGTAAAGAAAAAAAGAAGACCTATTTGTACAAAAATATTTATAGGAGCTTCTTGTGGTGACAAATTTAAAAATAAGAGGCTACCAATCAATTGGCTGAACAAGTTGTGGCTGTAATGGAGTACTATTAATACTATAAGCAGGACAGTTTCAGAAAAACCTGGGAAGGTTTATATGAACTGATTTGAAGTGAAATTTGAGGAACCAGGAGAACATTATACAGAGTAACAGCAATATTGTTAAGGATGATCAACTGTGAAGACTTAGCTACTCTGATCAATATAATTACCCAAGACAGCTCCAAAGGACCCATAATGAAAAATGCTATCCAACTCCAGAGAGAGAACTGATGAACTCTGAATGCAGATTGAAGCATATTTTTTTATATTTTATTTATATTGTTTTACTTTGTGTTCTCTTTTACAATATAGCTAATATGGAAATACATTTTGTATGACTTAAAAAAAATAGAGTGCTTTGTAAACTTTACCAAAAAAAAAAAAAGTGATCATTCTTTGATTTCTGCTAAACTAATCTAAATTCTAAATATAAGGTAAACAAACTGATTACTCTGTTTGCTTAGGGTCCTTCTTTTGTAAGCAGTTACTAAAATAAAACTCCCTTAGTACTATGCCAATTTATTTCCTGCATATCCTAAACAAATGCATGCATTATTATTTGTATAATTTTAGTTTTTAAAGAAACCTGTATTGGAAAAGGGATCTCTCTCTTTCTGTGTGTATATACATATATATGTAGTACACACATATATAACACATATGTGTATATATGCACATATATATAATATGCACACACATATATTTCTCCCCCTCAAACCCCACATAAAAATATTTCTTTACACTATTTTTTTTTGTTTAAAAAATGCCCAAGTCATTCTTTAATTCATCACTAAAGATGAATTCCTACAACTGATACAGTTTCTCCACATTCCTACTGTTTGACCAAAAGCTATGAGGTCATAAGTAAAGTGCCCATCTAAAAGATTCCCTCCTTCCACACTGGACCTGGGTGAATAGTAATGTCTCTTTAAAGACCCTGGCTCCCCAAATTGCTACATTTGGCCTGTGACTTCTTAAGTCTCACATGATATAGCTCTCAGAAGACAAGAAAGTATGACAAAAATCTCATAGCTCAAAGAAGCAAGATTCCTTTCTATAGCAAGATCCTGATTTCTTGACACTATGAAATTCGAGGATCTGAGTCCTAGCTGTTAGTACTTACAGTGTGGGTCCAAAGACATAGATTCCTCATAGGTCTAGAGAAATATCCCAGATTGAGGCTACTCTGTGGCTCTTCAGCAACCGTGTTCTTACTAGCTGATGCCAAGAACTACTTGATTACACTAAAATTTTATCTAACAAATCTGGTTTCAGATACATTAAGTTTTGTGCCTGGATTGTATGGCCATGAATTTACCAAAAAAGGCAATTTGTTGCCAAGCAGCAATAAGCCTCCCGGAATCTTAATTCATTAATCAAAGTTCTGAACAATGTTTTCATCCTTTAACCCTAATGCCCAAGCTCTCTCAGTTACCCCTCTAAAGGTAAAAAAGATTAATTCACTACACTCAAGATTATAATCTACCTATAACATATTCACAAGGCAGAGTGTAAGAAATACCATATAAGAGGTATAAACAAATAAAAGAGTTTAGAAAAAGAGAGATTACTTCCAATTTCCTACACCAGCCTAGCTGAACTATGCATCTCTGTGGATGATGTGCACTTTCTCACCTCTGAATCTTTGCCCTCCAACCAACAACATCCTATCCTTCAATGTTTAGCTCAAATACAACCTTCTTTAAAGCTTTCCTAAAGGCCTCTACCAGTAGTATACTTTTATTCCTCAGAACTTTTAAAGTTCTCTATACTACTCATAGCATTACAAACACACTGTGTCTTAGAGGATGGCTATTTGTGTTTGTGTTTAATCTCATCTATTTAATTTTAACCCTGAGAATAAGGGTTGTATCACATTTACTGTCCTATTCCCCACAGAATTAGAGAACCATGTGCATTTACTATAGAATCTTATGCATTCTTTTTCTGTTAGAATTTAGTTGAACTAAGTGAGGTTTTACACTATGCCTTAAAGATAGTCATTTACAGACTCAGACTATGAGCCAATTAAAAAATACATTACAATTTGTACTATAAGAGATTATGTTCAGAAATTAACAAATGACACATAGATGCTATGTGGCATTTAGTGTATAGAGAGCCAGCTTTAAAACCAAGAAGCCCTGGATTCAAATGTTGCCTCTAAAACATATTGGTTCTATGACCCTCAAGTTAATCACATAATCTCTCAGGCAATTCTCTATGACTTTAAGTTGCAGACAAACTACAGATTTGTGTTGGTCAAGGGAATTTTCTCACTAGACGTTTTCTATACCAATGAAATCAAAGATCTAGTCTCTATTCCTAAAGATGATATATGTTACTTCAATTAAGTATACTCAGTTTAAAAACTAAATATATGTCCAAGTTGAAAAGTTGAAATATCAATTTCTTAAAATGTTAACACGGCTCAATTTTTATTTTGGCTCAGAATTTTAGGACTGGAAAATTCCTCAGAAAATTTCAGAGAACATATTCTCAAACATAAATAAAAACCACTCTATTCTAACTCTAACAACATTTTAAAGAATGTTAACACGTATGTGTTGCTCCAAAACAAGTAAACCTACAACAATTTGCTTCTAGTTTTTTAAAAAAAGTTAATGGCAATAATATGTAAGAAATCAATCAATCAATAAGCATTTATTAAGCAATTACTCTATGCCAGTTACTGAGCTAAGTACTAGAGATGTACAAAAAGATGAAAAACACACAAAAAAAACATTTTGTGTAAGATAAAAATTCAAGATCGCAAATATGAAAACCACTCCCATATTTTAAGTGTCATTGACACTGCAATAATAAGAATGTCTGTATCAGGAAAGGTTGAGAAGGAATAAAATGATTTAGATTTAAAACATGTCAATTATTTCATGGTCAAATGCCAAACAGGAAAACCTGTTCAATAGTTCAGGAGTCCAACACTACATATCCCATTTTGTGTACATCTAATGGAATATGAATTATTTGTCATTAAAGAGCGTCTTAGATAGGTCAAGGTTGCCAGAGTTCATTGCTTTGTATGTTATAGTTTAAAGAATGCTCTAAATTCAATGTTTTTAACTTTTTAATCTATGGGGAAAGAAAAAAACTTCCTATAAACTGAGATTAATGCCTGTTAATGCACTGAAGAAAGAAAAACTGAAACCTTCCCTCTACTATAAAAACAAAATAGTGTGGCCTCTGTTTCTTTTCTGATAAGAGTCTTAAATACCAAACAGTTAACTGCATAATAACATTTACTGGCAGCCAGGCAGCCTGCTTAGCAGATATATAAAGCAGGTAAAAGGAGAAAAAGTTAATTTCTTGGCTGAATGATTCCATCGGTAGCTATAGGGCAAACTAGAAAGTCTTTTAGTAAAGTAGCAGTTGATTCTTCTATCAATCTGCAGCACACATACTCTTCCAAGGAATGCATTAAATATGAAAATCATATCCCGTTATCATCTGTTTCCAGCTTTCAGCCCAGTAAGCTTTTCTTAATGAATGCTGTAGCCTAAGGGACAAGCATGCTGTTGGCTTTTCTGAATAATGGAGTGATGCTACCATTTTTGCTTATTACAATATCGACTAGCTGAGGGGGTTTCACACATAGTCACAAGTGACTACTCTTGCCAGCATGCTCCAAGTTATTACAAGATGTTTTTAGACATTTCATCTAAAAGAGCTTTACTGCTTTTAGTGAAGAAAACATCTATGGTCTTGAACTGTATCATTTATATGGAGATAGGAAGAAGGATTAGAAGCCTGCATTACAGCAGATATATAGCAGAATATATTTAAGTATTCCTTGTCAATCTTTTTGTCTGTTGCTTAGATATGGAATCATTTTTTCACTCCTAGGAAAAAGGTCAAAATGTACAAAATTATAAATACAAAAGCAAGAATAAAAATAGCACATTTTGTTTATTTTTCATTTAGAACCCATTTCAGAGTTTATAAAATCACTGTTTCCTAGGAAAATCAAAAGGCAGACCAAAAGACATTCAGCTTTTCTTTCTTTGACTTTTGTTCTCTATAATAACAGAATTGTGTCTTTCAGTAAATCTAAAAAGAATTGAAAACAATAACTCAGTCACTACAATTATTTCAGATTTAATCAAAGTATATTTTGTAACAATCTTATTTTCAACAAAATTTTCATTTTAAATTATTAGCACTTTAAAAATCCTTAGGATAAAATTTATTTACTTTAACTTTTTATGTACCTTTTCATCACTGTTTTGGAGTAGGCCTTTTACTCCCAGGCTATTTGTTGTCGATAAGTGTATCTTCTTTATTTGAGCTTCATATTCCATCTAAATACAAATAAAACCACTACTAAAAATCATGTTATGACCAATAAATACCTATTCCACCAATTAGTTGTAGTGTATAATATGTAATAAAGTAGAAAATAAGAACTGATTCCTGTCACTCATAAATTCTTATCTTAGAAAATTAATGACATCAAACAATATGGAAGATGTCTAAGAATTCATGGGATAACAGAATCTACAGAAGTTATGTATTACAATCTCCTCTTTTTACAGATGAAGGTCCCATTTTATAAAATTTTGCATCTATTTCCACTCCCCCCCCCAAAAAAGTTCACTGAATTTCCAATCATCATTTATCAAGGCAAGTAAAACCCTGATATAAGAAGCAGCTAGTTGATAAACTTGCTTGGAGGTCAAAAACGTGTGGCTGTGTTTTCATTAAGTTTGGTTTTGTCTAAAACAAAAAATTCAGTCCTGTCCGTAATCTATAATGCCATGTCAAATGTTTGATGTTCTCTCTCTCTCTCTCTCTGTGTATATATATATATATGTATATATATATATATATATATATATACACATAAAGTATGTATATATAAAGCTATAGAGTAATTAATTTAACCACAAACTTACAGTTTATTACATTATTTTACAATGAACCAGAAGCATGAAATATAAATTTGCTAATTTCACAAATAACTACAGAAAGATATCTTCATCAATACTATATTTCTCTTTGAAGTGAAATAATCAGACTTCTGCTTAAAATCAGAGCAGAAGAACATTGTTTCATTATGTCATTAATTAAAACCTTAAAACATGATTCAAGACTATGGTCCAATATATACATATATATTGTGTATATATGATGTATATTGCATATATATCAGAAGATTTAAAAACTTAGTTATGCTACATTACAATTCAAAATATATCTGACTGATAACAAAGATTATACTTCGGATCTTAATCTAATAAAATACAAAAATCTGCACCTTACTTTCAAATATAAAACAAGTAATAATGTCTGAAATAGATTTGCTTCTTAAAACATCTTAAAACTAAATTTTCTCTGCTGCCCCTTTTTGCTGACACTTTTTAAAAATTTACAGAATTCTATGAACATAAAACAGATTAACTTCTAAAATGAATACCATTTATTGTGTTTTAAAGCAATTACAAATGATTGAAAAAAAAGCCAAGAGGAAGAAGATAAAGAAAAAGGCAACCAAGGAAATAATCTACCTGTTTAAATATAGAAACTATTTTTTCAATCATATTACTTAATTTCTTAGCCCTTTAAGCTAAAAAATGGACATTCTGTACAGACTTAAAGGATAACTATTTTTCTAAAGAAGAATACTAACAACAAATATATAAGTTTAGTTGGTCAAAACAGAAATTCTTTTTTCCTTCTATACAGAAAATTTTACCTAGCCTATGACCTGTAAACTTAATTATAATCAGTTTTCACAAATCTCACATGCACACTGGAATTGTGCCAGTGTTTTACTATTCTCTGTCCATCCATTTCTGAGTAGTAATTGCCAAACACAGTGCCTGTTCTCAATAGACACAAGTGCTTTATTCAACTCATTCTACCCAACTAAATGTGAATTGATAGCAACATAAGGACTTGAAAAAAGAGTAGAAAAGCACATGTAGGAGTCCAGTCAGGATTGATATCAATGCATTTGAAAGATTTACTGAATAGTGAGTACTTTTTTCTAAATTAACATTGTAAATTGATATCGTACATTTTGAAATTAGAATTAATATAAAATAGGATTTTTCACCCTGGGGAATAGAGTTCCTCTAAAAATTCTTTCTTCTTTCCTAGCCTTGTAACTTGTACACACAATAGAGGCAGTAGAGTGTAAAGGATAAAAAGCCCTTTCTGACATATATTGGCTGTGTGAACTTAGGAAAGTCTCTTAACCTCTCAGGGCCCTGGGCAGCTGTACAACTGTTAGGTTACAGAGCAGTTGCAGATCTGTATTGTTAGAAGGGGTTTTATCACTGAGTTTCTCACACCAGTGATATTACAGGCTCAAAGACAGATGAGAGAGAGAGAGAGAGAGAGAAAGAGAGGTTATTCCAAATTTTAAGCTATTAAAATTTATATTTCAAAACCAATTCTCAGCCAATATAGAATATTTAATCACCATATTATTATTTGCTGGATTGTACAATATTCAGATATATATTTCCACATTTATAAATTTAGATAACCACTCAATATATGTCACCCTTTCAGCTAGTTAGGTTATTTTACAAATTAATGAACATATGTTCCTATATCATAGAGAATATAATCTACACTAAATACTTGACAGCAGTCCTTTCAAAACCTTTTCTATTCAAGTTTTTAGCACTGGATGAAACTTCAAGGACCACATTCTTATCTGCCTAACTTTCAAAGACCATCTCCATTCAGGTATCACAGCTTTTACTAATTTTATTTTCATAGTATCTTAATAGCCTGCTCTACTCACACCTGACAAAAGTAGTCTGCTCCACTTCCTTTACTTCCAAAATATCTCCTTCAGGCCATACTCCTTATTATTACTTCTCACTACTGTGGGTCTCAAATTACTTCTATCTATACAGTATCTGCTGATTTTAGGCACCTTCATAATTAATCTTTCATATCTCACTTTGCAAAATATAGCCTTAGTCAGATCCAGGGTATTAAACTGATCCCAAAAGTAACATTAAAGCTTATCTTTACGTTAACTTTTTAGTTTGTACACTGTACTGAGTATTATACTTGATACACACTAAGTCTGACTATGGAAGTACTTTTATATTGGATTCATAGATTATTACTGAAAAATAGATTGATACAGCACAACATAAAGGACAGATACATAAACTTAAATGTCTAGCAACTCTTTTGTTCCTTAGACTAGTGCGTCTAAAATAGCTTTCCTTGAGGCAATGCTTTTCTAAAAGCTAACAAGCGATTCTGCTTCTGGCAGAATGACTAGTTTTATTGTGCCAGTGTTAATCATTTTATTCAGTGCATTCTTAGCATCTAGCACAGTGCCTGGCACATAATAAGTGCTAGTGCTTAATGTATGCTTAACTATTAAATCTTTCCTTATTATTTATTTACTCTGTCCTAATTATTTTTTTCATTTCCTTTATCTTATCTGCCTCTTTTCTGTAAGTATGTCTACCAATATCCTGTAGTGACTTAAGGATCAGGAAGACCTGAATTCAAATTCTACTTTAGTCACTAACTAGAGGTCTGATCCTGGGCAGCTCTCAGCTTCATTTGTCAAATGAACAAGCTAGATTATGTCTTCTAAAATCACTTGCAATTCTGTATGATCTCTGTGATCACAGGGTTCATTCTATTTTTACTTCCTTAGTTTCACACTTCATAACCAACTCTCAATAATCACTATATTACTGTTCACTGTTTCTTGTGATATCTGTATGTTTTAACATTTATACATTGGGATAACCACTGAATATGTCTCTTCAGCTAACAAGTCATGTTATTTTGATCATACTTTCCAAATTAACTGAACATATCATTAAGAGGTTCAAAAGTACTATTAAAATATAGATATACAATTTTATAATTACATGGAACAGAATCATACTGATTTCATTTTCTTAATGCTGCAGTTGCATTTATTGGCAATTTATTGTTATTGACAATGTATGTGCCCCACAGAAATTCTGCTACTAAAGATTTAAGTTCCTGTGAGGTAGAGTATAAATTCCTTCGAGGGCAAGGGTCAAAGATATTTTTGAATCTCACCGTGTAGTGAGATTATCTCATAGTGCCTTGCATACAGTAAAGGCTCAAACATTTGTTGAATTTGGACCGGGAGTGTAAACAATAGTAAGAATGACAGCAATGAGACCCCCAATAAACATATAGACAATAAGTTCAGGAAATGTCATTAAGAAAATGGGATAATTCTGTTACAAACCTGTTAAAGTTAATACACACATTTTAAAACAGATTGTAAACAGAAATATACATTCATGTTTTTATTCTGTTCTTATTTTCTTTTACCTGTAAATGGAACTTAAAGTAAAATGAGTATAATTTTTAAGTGAATTTAATTAAATAACATTAAAATTATTTACAAAATTGGGGGAGGAGAGAAGAAAATATAATACTTCCTAAATACTCAATTTCAACTTTTATTATTTCTATGAGGTCTATTTTTCTATCAAATAACTAGCAACTGATTAAGGAGACAACTGCGTTTATTTAACTAGATAAAAAAATGACACTTTAAAAATCATATAGGCCAATTTTTCAATTAAATTCAACAAACATTTATTGAATATCTATTATGTGCAAGGAACTATGATAGGTATCAAGGGCTGAATAAGACCGAGGCTCTACTCTTAATAACTTAGCCTAGAAGGGAGAAAAAGACAAGTTCATAAATAAATATAATATAAAATATGTTTAAATGTTTAAAAGAGGTTAAAAGAAAATGTTTTCAAAAGTCTTCAGTGAAAAGCTATGTAGCTATGACTAAGAAATTAGGAAATCTTTTTTTAAAAAGCCACTCTCTAAAACATTTGTCCAGTTTATTTCTATCTGAAGCATTTAGATTAAGGAGGATGAATGTCAGCTATTGCTTAAGAAATAACTACTAAGTCATGTGATTTTGTTCATTAATTTGCAAATATAACCAATACTCCTAG
This sequence comes from Notamacropus eugenii, assembly GCF_028372415.1. Lineage (NCBI taxonomy): Eukaryota > Metazoa > Chordata > Mammalia > Diprotodontia > Macropodidae > Notamacropus > Notamacropus eugenii. The sequence goes on along the minus strand of NC_092872.1, from coordinate 596,757,415 downwards.
TGGGGCAAAGTCAGTCACTGAAGTCATGATTAAAAACGTCAAGACCAATATCTTCTGGACACTCACTTATTTCACATTGTTTACATTATTGAAAAGGAATATAACTGCTTTTGAAAAATGTCTCTTCACAGACTCAAAAAAGCACACAGAATTTGTTGTGTTTTATTACAGCATTTCAATGGCTCTAGGACAGAATTCATTGTCTGACTAGAACTCTGAGGGTTCTAGCAATTTCCCATATGGAACTTTGCCTATTTAAGTATTTCACAATCCTAATAGCTGGTATGTCCTTTTTGATGCTAAGTAGATAGAATGCCAGGCCTGGAGTCAGAAAAACCTGAGTTCAAATCAGGTCTCAGATACTTATTAGCTGTGTGACCCTGGGCAAGTCACCTCACCCTGTTTGCCTCAGTTTCTTTATGTAAAATGAGCTGGAGAAGGAATGCCAAATCTCTCCAGCATCTTTGCAAAGAAAATCCCAAATAGAATCGTAAAGAGTTGAACCCAACTGAAACAAATGAACAACAAATCAAGTCCAGATCTTTTTTACTGACATTTTTGGTGGAACTCAAATGGGTGTTCATTTATCTATATAACAAGAAAACCTTTCACATATTTGAAATCAGAATGACAGAGCAGATTAAGTACTGGACTGGAACCAAAAAAGTCTGAATTTTAATCTGGTCTCTGATATTTACTACTTATATGATGATCCTGAGCAAGTCACTTAACTACCCTTAGTCTCCATTTCCTCATCTGAAAAATGGGGATGATAATAATAGTACTTGCCTCAGAGGGCTGTCATGAATATCAAATAATATAAAATATGCAAAAGTCTCTACTGAACTATATACATATATGTATGCATGTGTATAAGTATGTATGTACACACATATATTCTCTCTCTTCATATATATGTGTGTGTGTGTGTGTGTGTGTGTGTGTGTCCGTATATCGCGAATCAGTATTATTACCCCATACCTAAAGTTATGACTGTGACATCACACAAGGGAAGAACTTCTATAAATTAAACCTCTGAATATTCTTAAATATTTGGTCTATTTATAGAGAACATGGCTTTTAGGGGAAATTTTCAACATTTACAGCAAAGTGAGGTTGTAACTATGTAGATGCTATTTCCCTTTTACCTCTTCATTTTAGAATAACTCATAAAAATATCATTAAAGATAATGTATGACTTCTGCAAAGTGATATAGCTAGAACTAGGACTAGAACCAACATTTCAAATCTCAGTTCTATACTATTTCTATTATGCCATATCTTCTTTACATAAATTTAATTTCCTAATCCCACAGATACTTTTTTAAAAAAGAGTTAACCAATGAAAAGTACATCAAGGAGGGCTCTCTTATTGTTCCTATACATTTTCCTACTATTCAAAGGCCTTCCTGACTTGTAAAGTGGCAAGAAAGAAGAGCCCAAGAATAATCACAGGCTTGCCATGCTCAAGTCAATTATTTTAGATTAAAAGGAATCCTGGAGGCAAATCTGTTAAGGTCAGTTGCTCCCCCTTTTTACCCTTTGCCATCAAAACCAATTCATTCTACGGCAACAAAGAAATCTACACTTAGTGGTAAGAACATTCATGGAAGATTCTCAATGAAGCCATTCTACTTAACCACACGTATTAGAATCAAAATAAATGAAGTTTATGTTCAATTCAATTTGTTATAGGTGGCTCTGTTAGCCCTGTGTTTGTGTTCAGTTTGATGCTGGGATGAAAGTCACTGAACAGTTGTTAACAAAAGGAGGTTTCCTTATCCTAACATATCAAGAACATGCAACAAAGATACACTGGCATTTGGTTTTTCTGGACTCAACCCCTCTCCTTTCCATTTGGTAATATATTTGGTCATCAGAACAGTATCCTAGAGATGGATATGGTGACTCGAGGTCTTCAGAAATTTTTTAAATTAGGGGGACCCAGACTCCACAAAGTTGGGAAGTTTTATACCTGTATATGACCAGAAAGCTGCATCAGGGAAGCTGGCTCCCAGAAAGAGCTTTGACTACTATTAGGAAAATTTAATCTCTGTCAAGGAGGGAAAAAGGAGGGATCTAGGCCTACCCTGTGCTGTGCATGGGGGCAAAGAAACACTGGAACACTGGAAAGTATTAGCCCTATCACAGCATTAAACATCTACTATGTCACAGACACTGTGCTTGGTGCTAGGAAAAGAAAGATAAAAAAGAAAACAGTCCCTGCCCTCAATGATCATACATTCTACTTGGAGAAAAAAAAATATGTTCACAAATAGGTAAATTACACACAGAATAAATAAAAAGTAACTATAGAAGTACAGATCAGAAAAAGGATTATTTACAAAGAGGAAGTTAAGCTGAGCTGAGGTGAGGAGAGACAACACTGAAGGCCTATAAAAAAAAGTAGGAAATAGGATGTTGTATTAGAAATAACAAATGTATTAGAAATAGGATAAAATAAGTAACAGCAAATAGGAGAATTTGACTGGAGCTTTAAGTAAGAAGTAGTGCATAATCAATCTAAGAAGATAAGACTGTGAAGGTCCTTAAATTCTGTGGGGAAATGATTTCATTATTTATGAATATTGTTTGAACTTAGTTTTTATGTGGATAAAAAATTGTCTACCTTAACCTTACAACAGACATCAGGCTGACCTTGGAGATAATATAGGAAAGCCAGATGTCATCAAGGAATGCTTAGATCCCACCCAAGTCTGCTTCTGGCTCCACCCAAAACTTGCCTTTTGGGTTCCCAAAACTGGAATGTTTATACTTACTTTCTGATATATATATATGTATATATCTTAAGCAACCTTACTTAGGAATAGCTCTTTTCTGGAAACTGCCTACATGTAGTTTGTGTGCTGGTACCCTTGTCTGAAATTTATATAACACAGAAACATACTTTTTTTGGTTCTCTCCTCTGTCAGGTGACCTAATACAATTCTTCATAAAAAATTTTTCAGAGTTTGAGTTTGTTCTTGACCTACAATTATGGTGTCAGAAGTGGGATCCCTGATGGTTGGCTCAAGTCAATCTAAAGGTTTTTCAAAAACAAAGAAGTTGAAGAAGTCTCTATGACCTCAAGATTGGTCTTAGGGGTAGGACTGACCAACACAAGATCAAATTAGACATAGTGAGGGGCCTGATGAGTGCCCTGATGAGTGATGGGTTCAAGTCAAACACAGTCAATGACCAGAATTAGGACTGGGGACTCTGGATGTCCTGAAAGTTAAGGGGGTTTTGTTTGGCCTTAACTCAGGGAAACACACAGGTGAGGTTCAAATTAACCCAACTACCCGGATCCACAAACTAGGAATCCCCTTGGTTTAATCATGTGAAGGCTTTGAGGAAGTGCTGTTAAAATCTGGTTAAAATGTGGCTGGTCCTTTGATAGAGCTTTCTTTATCTTTCTTTCATTCTTTTTCTTTTTCTTATATTTCTCCTCAATTCTCCTATGCTACCTAATCTGAGACTAGCTAGCAGCCACCCAGAGATCCTGATGAACATGGCATTCCTATGCAGCACTCAAAAGCAAATGCCAACACTTAAACCTCATGACCTGTCAAAGAGAGGCTGAAGATCATTTTATCAAATGTTTACACAACTGACTAAGCAACTCTGATGAATCATTTACCCAAAATTAGTTCTATCCTCATTCACTTAGGACAACCCCAAATTAGTGAGGGTAGACAGTGAGGTGGATTTTGACTGGGACTTCCATTTCCAAAGTTCTCTGGTATACACAAGGTCATATTTGCTGGAAATATTTGAAGGGGAACACCCAGTCAGCATCAAGACTACTGCAAATGCCAGCAGAAAGTGAGCTTACACGGGTGAGGAAGATTAATGAAGTTTCATACATAAAAAAGCTCTCACAGCTATTTCTAAGAAAATGAGCAAGGACTTACTCTCAGTGATTAGACTTTCAATGTGAGATAAAAAAGAAAAAAACAAAACCAAAAACTGCAAGATACATTCTCTCTCTGCCTTCAAAGCCCTGGACAGGATGCAATTGCAGAGATAAAAGAGAGAAAAGAAAAGAAAGGAAACTTTTTCCTGGTTTATCAAAATTTATGGCATTATAGACTAATGAGAGACTAAATTTATAACTGAAATACAATATTCTTATTGTAAATTTTTAAATTGTGGTTTAAAGGTTTTTGTGACTGCCGAAATATCTTAGTGAATTCTAGGAAGGTTTTTGCAGCTTGGATTAGGATTATGGGCAAAGGGCACATGTTTTTATTACTGTCTTTGCTCCCTGGAGAGTGATATTTAGTAGTTTTTCAGGCATGTCCAACTCTTCATGATCCCATTTGGGTTTTTTTGGCAAAGATACCAGAATGGTTTGCCATTTCCTTCTCCAGCTCAGTTTGCAGAGGGGCAAACAGGGTGAAGTGACTTGCCCAGGTTCCTCCAGCACTGTCTGAGGCCGGATGTGAACTCTGGAAGAGGAGTCTTTCTGACTCTAATTGCTCTATCCACTTCACCACCAAGTTGCCCTGAGATGGAGGGATAGATGCAACTGTTTTAGTATCAGGTGATTTCACCAAATGGAGAATAAGCAGAACAAGAGAGATTGATTAAACAGAATTTAATTGTTTAGGTAAATTAACTACGCAACTCAAAAAGTAAAAGTTTAGCAATCAATTAGTATAGTATAAGGAACTTTGTACAGAAAATGCAACGGAGTGTTAGTGTTATGGGGGGAAAATATGAGATGGACTTTAGAAAAGTAGCAAAGATAACGTGAAATGATGAATCTAGAGCATAACAATGAAGTTTGGAGGGCTTTAATCAAAGTCTACTGGAAGAGGAAAAAAGCAAAAAAGAAGGCTTAAAGAAATGGGGATAAGAGGAGAATGGGTAGAATCTTAAGAAATGTAGAGTCCCTTTGCGCTGACAGTGTGAATGGAGAGTAATGAAAAGTATGGGTTTAGAGTTTTAGAGAGGTTTGAGCAAGTTTTTGATTCCACTGAGATAATAGGAATATGAAAAACCTTTTGGAGGGATGCCTGTTAGCAATTTCAGATAGACAACACAACACTTATTAAACAGAAACGATAGAAATAAATTTGTAACATGGAATTGAGTTGTTGTGATTCAGTTGTTTCAGTCTTATCTCTTTGTGACCCTATTTTGGTTTTCCTGGCAAAGGAATTGAGTAAAGCATACTAAAATTCTGTCATTGAAGGACCATTAGAAGGGTGTGTTCCATCCTTAAAGCCAAAGAGGGAATGCCACCATAAATCTCTGAATGTTTGTGAACTCAAAGCAGTGGGCTCTGTAATTTGAGGTTTGGGGAACTAATTGAAATTTTGAATATTTCCATTTGTGACTGTAAATTCAGATTTGATTTGGCTGGTTTGACCCTAAATTAAATGGTCTCATTTAAAGTTGGATGTGTTCTCCTATTTGGAATAATTGTGGGAAATCAGAACCAAATCTGCTTGATATGTGACATTAAAGCAATATGCTTGGAAACTATATGGATCAGAAAAATGTGAGTGCAAATCTGGTCTCAGATGCTTACTGGTGGTGTGACTTTAAACAAGTCATTTCACCTCTGTTTGCTTCAATTTCTTCATTTGCAAAATAGGGCTAATAACGGCACCTATCTCTCAGAGTTGTTGTGAAGTTCAACTGATAACAATAATTGTAAAACACTTAGCATAGTGCTTGGCACATAGCAAGTACTATATAAATGTTAGCGATTTACTTTTACTATTACAATTATTTCAATGATTCAATAATTTTGGTTTTTGAGTGCAATTAGTATAAAATTACTATAGAATGGACAAGATAACTCTATAGGAGGATTCAGAAATACATCCAACTTAACTGACGTTTTTTGACTGGGAAAAAGTTTTTGTTATGTTTTAAAATCCATAATAATACTGTCTATGTTATTGTTAGGCTGCTAATGTCTTTTATTATTATTTTTGGAAAATGATTGCCTGAGAAATTATGTACCTCTGAAAAATCCTACCCAGAGGGTGGTACAATTGTATCATTAAAAAATTAACTTTCTCTTTTAATCTGGATGCTGTTAATTATGAATTGAGTTGTTTAAGAATGTGAACATGATGCTTGAAAATTATTAAGTATTTATTTAATTGGGTATATTTTGCTTTAAAATGGTTAAAGTTTGGGGGCACTCTCTCTTTCGGCAGGTTCCTAAGATCTTATCAGCCTTGTTGAAGGCATGTTGTGATATTCTAGAGTAATGAATGGTTTGATAAGAAATTAGGACCTTTCAGAGCTGAAGTAAAAGGGCTTACAAGTTTCGGTAAAAAGGAGTGATTCTTACCTGACAGACTGACCACTGCTTATGAAAACTACAAAATTGTACCTGGAAGAGTACATACTGAAGTTACATCTTTGAATCAATTTAGTATCTACAGACCTCATATTTAAGCATTTTATTTTTGCCTTAGACGTTAACAGGCAATATGGATACTTATTAGTCTGGAGGTTTACAGCAAGTAGCCAGAGTCTGTGAACTATATGATATATTCATTGTACATGAGAAACTCCAGAATGTGACCATTCTTAATTTTTAATGGTTGATTTCTACTCCAGGTTGGATTTAAACTAAAAAGGATGAATAAGGCCTTATATATGTTTATTATTAACTGTTACTGCAACAATATGAGAAAAATAACAAGGTGTGATTAATGGAACTTGCTATTTGAGGTGAAATCTCCTGGGACTATAATTTATATTGTTCTGAGTTCTGTGTATGTGTATATACATAAACATGGTATGTATGTGCATGTATATGCATACATATACACATTCATATTATCAAAGAGAGATAGGATGATAGGATAAAGATGTAAGTTTTTAATTTTAATGGAGTAGTAAACTTCACTTTGAGAAAGCAACAAGATTAGACTTTGTCTCTAAGAACTACGATATATAATGTGTGTGCACATATGTATGTGTGTGTATGTGTATGTGTTGGCTTCTAAATACTTCTAATGGGATATACAGGCTTTAAATATGTTTCAGTAATAAGTTCTCAAAATTGGATTAAGGATTTTACATATACAATCAACTTAATAATTGCAAAGAAATATTTAATTTTTTTTCTTGTTTTGAAGTCTGTCTGATAATATTTAGAGATAGAAGGGCTCATTTTACAAGTTAGACCTTCATGAATGCTTTTTAAGATTCCTTCTTCAGCCTGTAGATGGCATTATCCATATCAGGTATAGGGTTCCAATAAAGATAGAAAGAGCAAGTAGTATGTAAAAACTGAAGTTGTCTGAACTTTCAGTTGAAATATAAATTCCTAATTTTCTAAAATTTAATGTTTTTATTACATTTTCAGTTCTGACCCATCTCCCTCCCTTCCTTCCCACCCCTACAGAAGGCCACCATTTGACACAGAGACAGATGACAGAAAGATAGATAGAGATATGAAACCATATTATGCACACCTCTATTTAGTAGTTCTTTTTCTGGAGACGGATAGCATCTTCCTTGATAGGTCCTTTATAACTGCTCTGAATATTTATAACACTCAGAACAGCTTAGTCATTCGCAGTTATTCTTCCAAGAATATTGCTTTTTCTGTATATGATGTTCTCTTGGTTCTGCTCATTTCACTCTTCATTATTTCATGCAAGTCTTCCCCTATTTTTCTAAAATCCACCTGCTCATCATTTCTTATAGCACAGCAGTATTCCATCACAAGCACATACCACAACTTGTTTAGCCATTCCCCAACTGATGGGCAGATATTCCCTCAATTTCCAGATCTTTGCCACCACAAACAGAGCTGCTATAAATATTTTTAAACATATAGGTTCTTTTCCTTTTTCCCTGATCACCTTTGAAAACAGACTTCATAGTGGTATGGCTGCATCAAAGGGTATACAGTTCTATGACTCACTGGGAATAATTCGAGATTGCTCTCCAAAATGGTTGGATCAGTTCACAGTTCAACCAACAGTGTACTTATTAGTGTCCTAATTTTTCCACATCCTTTCCAACATATGTCATTTCTCCCTCATCATTTTAGTCAATTTGATAGGTGTGAGATGGTATTTCAAAGTTCTTTTATTTTCTAATCAATAATGATTTGGAACATTTTTTCATAAGACTATATATATGTGTGTGTGTGTGTGTGTGTGTGTATCTATATATACATATACTTATATATACAGATCTATCTACCTATACACATTTATCTATCTATATTATCTTTTTGTGCATATGTGTGTATATGTACATGTATATAAAATCTTTGATTTCTTCATCCACAAACACTTTATATCCTTTGATCATTTATCAATTGAGGAATGACTTTATTCTTATAAATGTGACAAAGTTCTCTATATATTTGAGATGAGACTGTTATCCTAGAAACTGTCTATGAATTTTTTTCCACCAATTTTCTGCTTTCCTTCTAATCTTAGCTACATTGGTTTTATTTATACAAAACCATTTTAATTTAATGTAATCAAAATTATCCATTTTACATCTCACAATGCTATTTCTTGTTTATTCATAAATCCTTTTATTATCCATAAGTCCAATAGTTAATGTTACATGTTCTTCTAATTTATGTGATATCTCCCTTTATATCCACTGTGATTTATCTTGGTAAATAGTATAAGATATTGATCTATACCTAATTTCTGCCAGACTGCTTTCCAATTTTCCCAACAATATTTACCAAATAGTGAATTCTTATCCCAAAAGCATAAATTTTTACATATGTTAAAAACAGGGTTACTATAATCATTTACTATTATGTGTTGTATGTCTACTCTGTTCCAATGATCAACCATTCTATTTCTTAACCAGTATCAGAGGGCATTGATAATTACTGCCTTATTATACAGTTTAAGATCTGGTACTGTTACATCTCATTCCTTTACATTTCTTTCCCATTATCCCTGTGATATTCTTGACTTTTTGTTCTTCTAAATGAATTCTGTTATTTTTTTCTAGCTCAATAAAATAAATTTTAGTAATTTAATTGGGGCGGCATTGAATAAGTAGTTTAGGTAGAATTGTCATTTTTATTATATTGCCTCTGCCCACCCATGCACAATTGATATTACTCTAATTATTTAACTCTGACTTTACTTGTATAAAAAGTGTTTAATTATATTCATGGGTTCCTAATTTGATGTTCTTTGTATAGCTGGTATTAACAGGGCTAATATCATAAGGTTTGAGCTGGTTTTTATCATATAAACTAGTTACTAGAAAATTAAATTTAGGAAGTTTCACTAAATTGCATTGAATCTCATGACTGGCAACATTGACTAGGCACCCTCTGCAGGTGACTTGGTACCAGAGAAGCAGATGTACTAGGAGAAACTCCTCCCAGAACTGCCCTGAGAATAAAGCTTATTGCAAAATTTCTAAGAGAAGATGTTTCCAGGGACCAGATGACTACATGTGACAGTTGGGACTCAAGATGAAATATACTGATTAAATAGATTTTGGAAACAAGGAAATTTGATATTATTTAATATTGATGATCCTTATTTTATTTCTGGGGCTGTAATGTTTCACTGGGTTCATGCTGCCTTCAAGAGGGGTAAGTCCAAGTTGCATTTATTCAATATTTGGGAATCAAAGTCATTCCTGCTGCAGTTTTTAGTTAATTAAAAGTCTGTCTTCTGTTAATATTAACCTCATCTAACCAAAATCTGACTTGTGGAATAAGAGGGTTAACTGTTTGATATTCCTCAGGTTGAAATCAAAGGGTGAGTTCCAGCTTCCAAAGTAATCTAGTTATTTATTAACTCCCCTAGCTAACTGTGTAAAGGAAAATTTACCTGTCTAGTTTTCTTGGTTACCTTGTAAATCTCCCCTCTCAATTTAGTGCATTGTAACCTTTTAAATGTAATTTAGTCTATAACCTGACCCAGTTTACCTAGAGAGTCTATTTAACCAGGTTTTTCTCCTTAGGGAATGTATGAAATTATGATTCAACTTAATTAAATTTGTTTAACTTTTATGACATTCAGGAGCACAGGATTATGATTTTTTGTGATTATTGTTGTTCAGTCATTTCAGTTATATCTGGACTCTTCTTGATCCCATTTGGGGCTTTCATGGCAAAGATACTGGAAATGGTTTGCCATTTCCTTCTCTAGCTTATTTTACAGATGAAGAAACTGAGGCAAACAGGGTTAAATGATTTGCCAGGGGTCACATAATTTGTGAGTGTCTGAGGCCAGATTTGAACACAGGAAGATGGAGTCTTCCTGAGTCCAGGCCAGGCACTCTATTCAGTGCACCAACTACATTCCTAATAGCATTTTTTCTGATATCTGTAGCCATATGCATCTTTCCCTGCACTTGCCTTCAATACTTATGTAATTTCTCTGTATTGTGTGGTGCACTTGTTTCCCAGTACAAATCTAAGTTCCCTGACTCATGGACCCTGAGACAATTCCTCAAATTTTTATCTCTGACCAAGAAACATTGGGAGAAATTGGTCACCAATCTGGTCCATAGCCCTTCTTAAAGGAATTCTACCAAACTTTAAGCAAAATAAGTAGTGAGGAGGACATCATTAACTTGGGTTATTTTAATGAACTTCCTCTGAGAACTTAACCCAGCTCTGTTTATAAAAATAGTGGACTTTTAAAAGTGCAAAAATAGGGGAATTACAGCTAAAATATTTCATTACATATTATTTATTAACATTGTTCAAACCTAGTTTTATATTGTCTAACCTAAAACTTACAATAGATGTCAGAGTGACCTTAGAGACACTCTAGGGAAGCCAGATGGCTTCAAAGAATACTTAAATCCCACCAGGTCTTGTTCTGAGTCCCCCCAAATTCATGTTTTGGTTTCCTCAAATTACATTCATTGTTTATACTTACCTGCTAATATATATATCTCAAACAACATTATGAGGGGAATTGTTCTATTCTGGAAACTACATGCAGGCCATGTGTAAACTCTATATAAGACTCAGAGACTGTTGGAGGCAGCCACGCTTTTTCTGGCTCTCTCCTCTGCTAAGGGACCTAATAAAATTCTTTATAAAAATGATTCAGGTTTTGGGTTTGTTCTCAGCCAGTGCCAAATAAGTGTGTATCCTATCTGTAAAGCAAGCAGACACCACCGAAGCTTTACGAGCAGAGGAGTGATGTGCTCACATCTGAACATCAAGAATGTCAATCTGATACAGGGAACTGAGTCAAATTTGTAAGAATACAAGCCATTCACCAAATGATAAATGGTCAAAGGATAAGAATAGGCAGTTTTCAGATGAATAAATCAAGGCTATATCTATAGTCATGTGAAAAAATGTTTTAAATCACTATTGATTAAAAAAATGCAAACTAAAACATCTCTGAGGCACCACTTCACATGTATGAGATTGGTTAATATGACAAAAAAGGAAAATGATAAATGTTGGAGAAAATGTGGAAAATTGGGACACTAATGCATTGTTGGTAGAGTTGTAAACTGATCCATTGGTCAGCAATATGGAACTATGCCCAAAAGGGTCAGCAATACCACTACTAGGTCTGTATTCCAAAGAGATCATAAAAAAAGAGGCATGCACAAAAACATTTACAGCAGTTCATTTTGTGGTGGCAAAGAAGTAGAAATTGAGGAGTTGCCCACCAATTGGGGAATGGTTGAACAAGTTGTGTTATATGAATGCAATGGAATACTATTGTGCTACAACAAATGATGAGCAGACAGATTTCAGAAAAACCTGGAAAGACATAAACTGATACAAAGTGAAGTGAGCAGAACCAGGAGAACATTGTACACAGTGGTAGCAATACTGTAGGGATGATCAACTATAAATGAATTAGGTCTTCTCAATAATACAATAATTCAAGACAATTCCAAAAGAATCAAGATGAAAAATGCTACCCACATCAAAAAAAAAGAACTGATAGAGTCTGAATGCAGATCAAAGTATACTATTTTCACTTTCTTTATTTTTTCCAGTCTTTTTTTCCTTTTGTTCTGTTTAACAGCTAATGTAACATGGTTAATATGGAAATATGTTTTACATGATTGCACATATATTTGCACACAAATTGCTTACCATCTTAGAGATGAGGGAAGGGAGGGAAGGAGAAAAAAATCTGAAATTCAAAATTGTCTTCAAAAATTATATTTACATGTAATTGGAAAAAATAAAATACTATTTAAAAGAAAATAAAGGAATATCAATTTGATAGCTATGTAGAAGAAAGAATGCAGAGAGCAGAGCATGGATAGGAGGAGTCCAAATAAGTGGCAACTGTAGTAGTTTAGGTGAGAAGTAATGAAGGTCCAATCTAGTTAGGTAACCATGGAAATGGAAAAAGAGGAATAGATATGAGAGATGTTTGGCAATCTATTAATGATGCCAAGGTTGCAAACATGGACACAAAAAGGTAATGTGAGAAGTTGATGAGGTGGAGAAAAGAGATAGACATAGATGAGATGAGAGGTGTTTACAATAGAGGTGACAACTGAATCTAAGTTCACAGAGTTTTGGGGTATATCCAAGGTTAAGAGACAAGAAAAATAAGAGGATCTAATCAAGAAAATTTAGAAAGAATAGTCAGGTTGCAGGAAAAACAAGTTATTTCAAAAACTGAATTTAGAGGGTATTCATGAGGAAGCAGTGATTAACAAAACCAAAAGCAACATGGAGAGTGAGGACCAAAAAAAGATCACTAAGATTTAACAACGAAGAAATAACTTTTCAATACTTAAATTTTTTATATAGCATTACTAAAAACAATAACAAAAGTAGCCTTCTTACATAAATCCTAGTAAACCAAATTGCAATTTTCTAAGTTGTTAGTCAATGAAATGTGAGTTGCATGAATCACTGCACCTTACTGAAAGCTATTTCTTTGAGACTAAGTACCATTTACTCCTATGCTTACATCCTCTTTTCTCTGATAGGTCAGTTGCCTGAAAGCAAGATGATTTCACTTTTGTCTCAGTATCCCCACAAACTAGTATGTCAGAGGTAGGTAGGTATTGAATCTGTTGTTTCACTGGTATGAAATGGCAATACAGGTTAAGACAGAAGTTGGCAACTTCTCTACAATTGAGTAGTCTTAAAGGATTATTTAGAGAGTAAATGACTTGCCCGAGTCACACAGACATGATAGGTCAAGAAATAAAACTTGGACCTAGGTCTTCCTTCCTGTTTTCAAGTACAGCTCTCCAGCTACATAGTAGGCCCCTAATAAATGATCAATGATTGATTGATTCAGAATCATTTTCTATTAATTCCTATTTTTGAAAATAGACAAGTAAAGGCTATTATAACAACATTTTACCTTCATTTTCTGAAGTCTGTCTGTATTTCTAGTGAAGCTTCCAATACGGGACTGAATATGATGACATTGTTTTAAATATTCTTGGTTTCGAACATGAGCCTTTCTTTCTGACTCACATACTTCTTTCAGATATTTCTTTAGTTTTATATACTTCAGTTTAGTTCTAGAAAAAATGCAGATTTTAAAATAAAGTCAGATTCTGAGCAACAAACTTGAGAAAACATTTTCACATATGCACAGAATTACTAATACAATGTTTAAAAATCATGCCACCTAGATTACTCTCCCCTTAATATGGAAATTTGAAAAGCTGAAAATTATATCTCCATAGGAAGAAAATTAAAGCAGAATTCCTGAAGTATTACACTGGCTAAATATGATCATAGCTATCCTAAGAACTTATGCGAAACTATATTATATTATTCATTGCATAAAAACCTAGTTAGATTTACCTCATACAATCAAATGTGATTTTTAAGTACTATTGACATAACATGTTAAATTAAATAACATGTTAGCAGTTTTGTAACATGGTAGGCTATTTTAAAATTACTAGCTCAATCTGAAATAGGACCAAATATGGAGCTGTGAGCTCATCCAACCATTCTGGAGAGCAACTTGGAACAATGCCCAAAGGGCTACAAAAATGTGCATACCCTTTGACCCAGCAATATCGCTACTAGGACTGTATCCCCAAGAGATCATAAAAAAGGGAAAGGGTCCCACATGTAAAAAAAATATTTATAGCAGCACTCTTTGTAGTTGCCAAAAACCGGAAATCAAGGGGATGCCCATCAATTGGGGAATGGTTGAATAAATTATGGTATATGAATGTAATGGAGTACTATTGCACCATAAGAAATGATGAATAAGAAGACTTCAGAGACACCTGGAAGGGCTTATATGATCTGATGCTGAGCAAAAGGAGCAGAACCAGGAGAACTTTGCGCACAGTAACGACCACAGTGCGCAAGAGTTTTTTCTGGTAGACTCGGAACTTCGTAAAAATGCAAGAACTTAAAAAAAAAAATTCCCAGTGGTTTTCTAAGGCAAAATGCCTTCTACGCTCAGAGAAAGAACCATGGAATTCATTCGCAGAATGTAGCAGATCAGTGTGTGTGTGTGTGTGTGTGTGTGTGTGTGTGTGTGTGTGTGTGTATTATGTTTTGATTTGTTATATGATTTCTTCCATTTATTTTAGTTCATCTACATAGCATGACTATAATGAAAACACATTCAGTAGGACAGTATATGTAGATCCTATACGGAACTGTATGCCGTCTTGGGGAGGGAGGAGGGTGGTGGAGTGTAGGTGTGGGGGGGTAAAAATCTAAGTTTTATGGTAGTGATTGTAGAACATTAAAAAAATTAATAAAATTAAAAAAAATAAAAATATATAAATTGTCCAGATCAAAAAAAAAAAAAATAGGACCAAATAGCAAACCACAATTCAGAAAGCATTAAAAATGTCTAATCTTTAATTATTTAAGAAAAGTTTGCATTTAGAAAATGAATGCTTGTTATAAATTATAAGCTAATTTTCATGAACTGTCTTTAGGGTATGGTATCACAGAATAACAATAATGATAATAGTTGATATTTATAAATGGCTTTAAGGCAACGTGCAAAGTATTTTACATATTCTCTTTCTCTCTCTCTTTCTCTCTCCCTCTCTCTCCTCTCCCATCTGCTTTCCCTCTCACCCTCCCTCCCTCAAATCTGCCTGTATTTTTGTTCCCACTTCATCCCCACTTGAGTCTCTCCAAACTCAAAGACCAGCATTCTTACTTTTTAAAAAATTTAGTATTTTATTTTCCCCCAATTACACGTAAAAACAATTTTCAACATTCGTTTTTAAAACTGAATTCCAAATTCTCTCCTTCCCTCCCCCCACACTGAGGAGGCAAGCAATTTTATACAGCTATACATGTGCAGTCATGCAAAACATGTTTTCATATTAGTTACACTGTAAAAGAAAACATACATCAAAATAAAACCCAAAGAAAAACAAAGAAAGTTTAAAAAATATGCTTTGAACTGTATTCAGACTCCAACAGTTTTTTCTCTGGAGGCAGATAATCTTTTTCATCGTAAGTCCTTCAAGTTGTCTTGGATAACTGTATTACTGAGAAGAGCTAAGTCATTTACAGTTGATCATCTTAAAATATTGCTGTTACTATGAACAAAGTCTAGAATTCTTCCCACTGTAGCACACTGTCTCAAAACATATACAATGATTTTGTTTTTAAATGTGAGCTCCTTCAGGGCTTTGTGTTTTTTGTCAGTTAATAACACTTGGAGGGAGGGATGGCATCGAGGAAAGACTCAAGAAGAAGAAGAATTGAGTTTTGAAATAAACTAAGGATTCTAAGAGATGGAAGTGAGGAAGTGTGCATTCCTGGCACAAATAGCATCCTGGGCAAAAGAGGAGAAAAGAATGAAATATCACAGCAAAAAGGTGTTTGGATAGACCACTGAGTGAAAAAAGGGAAGTTATTTGTGAAGCTACAGAGGTAGGGTTGAACCAGGCTATGAAAAACCTTAAACAGGTTCTATTTTTACCCCAGAGGTAATAGAAAACTATGGAAATGTATTTAGCAAGGGAGTG
Organism: Notamacropus eugenii; assembly: GCF_028372415.1. Classification (NCBI taxonomy): domain Eukaryota; kingdom Metazoa; phylum Chordata; class Mammalia; order Diprotodontia; family Macropodidae; genus Notamacropus; species Notamacropus eugenii. Next base: position 596,741,512 of record NC_092872.1, on the reverse strand, counting down.
ACACAACTTGTGCTTTAGGAAACCAATTTGGCAGCAGTATGGAGGATCAATCGACTCAAGGAACAGATCTGAAGGAAGACCAACCAAGATACTACTGCAATAGTCTCGGGAAGAAAAGATGAGGGCTTGAACTAGCTGAAGTGAAAAGAAGGGGACAGATACAAGAGATGTTACAGACTTAGAACTGACAAGATATGACAACTGATTAAATATAAGTTGTGAGGGAAAGTGAGAAGTTGTAGGTAACTTTAAGATTGTGAATTTGGGCCATTGGAAAAATGGAAGAGACCTTGACATAAATAGGAAAGTTTGGAAGAGGAGTGGAACTGGGGGAAAAGAAAATTAGTTTTGTTTTAGGAACGCTAGGTTTGAGATATCTTTGGGACACATTCCAATTAATAAATCTAATAACTAGTTGGTGGTGTGAAACTGGAGCTAGGAGAGAGACCGGTTGGATATTCTAGATTTGGGAGCCATCAAGCTAAAGATAAAAATTAAACTTGAAGTTGGGGTGGATGGGATGGTGATAACTGACAAAAGAGAAAGCAAAGCTGTTCAAATCTTTGTTTTTATTTTATCTGCAAGAGAATGACTTGTATATGGGAAATGACAGAACTAAAACAATTAATAGGATGTTGACACCCAAGATGAGTAAGGAGATAGGAAGAACTTAGCTGCTCTAGAGGAAGTCAAGTTACTTGTCCCAGTCTACATCCTCAACTTCTGAAAGAACTGGCATATGTGACTGCTAAGCCATTGTTGGTGATATGCGAAAGACCACAGAAGATAGAAGAGTTTCTACAAAACTAAAAGTGGCAAATGTTATCCCAACTGTCAAAAATAACAAAGAGAACAGAGTAAAAAATATAGGCTTAATAGCTCTTTTTGAAGCTAGTTTTTACATAGTGCTCTAAGGTTAGCTAAGCAATTTACAATACTTTCTCATTTGATCCTCATGACAAATTTGATAAGTGATATTTTTATCGCCATTTAACAAATGAGAAAACTGACGCAGATTGAGATTTAGTAACTTGTCTGTGGTCACATAAGTAACAAAGACAGGATTTAAACCCAGGTCTTCCTGACTCCAGGTCTAGTAAGTCTTGCACTGTATCCAGTGAGCCACTTGTGCAGTTTTCCTGGGAAATCTCTAGATTACATTATTAAAGAAATGGCTGGAGAATATCTAGAAAGAGAAGGAAAATGGCAGAACCAGCATGGCTTCATCATGAACAGGTCCTGTCAGATTAACTTTATTCCCTTTTTTTTTTAATTGGTTGGTTGGTTTGTTGTTGTCCTTCATTCTTGAGGAGGACCAAAATGACATCACTATGATACAGTCAAGTTTCATTGTGTCTGACTGTGGCTGATCAGACCAATATGAGCTTGGTATGCTCCACCACAGGTTGGGCACAAATAGTCTGTGTGAACATTTGGGGTGGATACTCTAAATTTGTACATCTTCTGTTTCCTTTGAGTTGTTTCAATTCTGCTTTGCTCATAGAGCACAGCACCTTCTCTGATATGGGCATGCCATGCTGAGTGGTCCTGTGCCACTGTCTCCCATGTCACACAATCAATTCAACTTCTTAAGAGAGAACTTGAGAGTGTCCTTGTATCACTTCTTCTGACCACCATGTGAACATTTATCCCATGTGATTTCTCCATAAAATAGTCTTTTTGGCAAGCATAGATTTTGCATTCAAACATCATGGCCAGCCCATTGGAGCAGCACTCTCCGAAGCAGAGTCTGAATGGTTGGCAGTTTAGTTTGAGTAAAATCCTCAGTGTCAAGTACCTTATCCTGCCAGGTGATCTTCAGAATCTTAAGACAATTCAAATGGAAGTGATTTAGTTTCCTGGCATGGCACTAGTATACTGTCCAGTTTTCACAGAAATACAACAATGAAGTCAGCACAACAGCTCTGTAGATCTTCAGTCTGGTAGTCAGTCTAATACCTCCTCTCTCCCATACTTTTCTTCAGAGCCTCCCAAACTCTGAACTAACTCTGGCAATGTGTGCATCCACCTCATAACCAATGTGTACATCCACCTCATAACCAATGTGTACATCTCTGGTAAGTACACTATTAAGGTAAGTGAACTTACAATTTTGACAGAATTACTATGCTAGCAAACGAAGAAAATACTGTGGCTATAGTCTACTTAGGCTTTAGTAAAGCTCTGATAAAATATTTCATGCAGTTCTTGGGGAGAAGATGGAAGAGATGGGTTAGACGATAATATAATCAGACAGTTTCAGAACTAGTTGGACAGCTGTACTGAGTAGTTGTAAATGTCAACCCAGCAGGAGGTTTATGGCGCAATAACCCAAAGATCTGTGCTTGATCCTGTACTGTTAAACATTTGTATCCATGACTTAGGTAAAGGCATAGATGGTATCTTCATCAAATTTCCCTATGACCAAAATCCAGGATTTTCAAGATCCAAAAGGATCTTGACAGGCTAAAGCACTGAGGTGACTCTAATAAGATGAAATTCAATAGGGCCAAATGTAAAATCTTGCATTTGGGTACAAAAAAATTAACTTTGCAAGTATAAGATAGGTGAAGCATGGATAAATAGCAGTTGTTCTGAACAAGATTTGGAGTTTTAGTGGCCTCCAGGTTCAATATGGTTTTTTTTTTTTCACAAAACAAAGCACAAACAAGCAGGGAATTTTTAAAGTAATGAAAGGGATTCATTTTACATCATTTCTTAAAAAGTGGTATTAAATGGAGATTCATGGTTTCATATACAATCATTTGTGTTCTATTATATATATTAAAATGCTCTTTTTTGGTAGTTAGGTTTCAAGTTAAAACTTTTTATTTTAAACAAAAAGTATCAAACATTCAATAAACTTGGAGAATATAAAGACTGAGAAAATGGAATCAAATTCAGCAATTAAATGAATGACATCTTTGGAAAATGAGTAAACTAATTCAAAGAAATTCGGAAACTAGAGTTGAAAAGTGAACAAAAAGAAAAGGAAGTGGAAGAATTAAGAGCAAACGTTTTTCTAGGAATATGGCTATGAAAGAGAGAGATAGATAAATGGAGGGAATAGTAGAGACAATAGGTTTTTTTTTTTTTTAAAGGATGGGTGAAAGCTGGGCATGTCTGCAGAAAGAAGGGAAGAAGCCAGTGGAAAGCGAGAATGATTAGAGACTGTGGGCGATTGTGATGATAATCTGGTCAAGAAGATAGGAGGGGATGAGATCAAGAGTAAGTGTATAGATGTTTGCCTTAGTGAGGAAAAAGGCCTCTACCCTATTAGACACCAAATAAATGAAGAAGGAATCAAGCATGGTGTCAAAGGGTTTTGAGATATAGAGATGGGGAGAAGAGGGACCTCAACCAGAGGTCCTATTTATAGTTGAGCTGGTAGTTTTACAATAATTTATCATGTGATGAAGCTGCTAAGAGCTATGAATGGTCGTTAGTTTCTCAGCAAAAGTAAGATACAAGATTATCTGCTGAGAGCTGAGGAAAGAAAAAGTGTGAGGGACTTAACAAGAGAAGGTTTGGAACAATTGCTGTGGGAACTGCAAGAGAAAATCAGTTACCAGGTGAAATTTTCATCCACAAAGCAATGAAATTTTCAAAGTTTGTTAGGACAGTAATATGCCTTGTCCCATTTCTGCTGGAAATTTAGTGTTTCTATCATTAGCAGATTAAGTTATTAAGCAGTGTATATCAAGAAAAAAAAATGAACCTCCAAAGAACAGGGAAAAAATCCACATTCAAAACAAGAAATCTTAGAGACATCTAAAATGATTCAAATTAAGATCCTAAATATCTCCTGTAGATCACTGATTTTCAATAAATTCTTTGTATTTATGCTAGCACGCTAGCAACTGTATGCTTTCATGTAAGTTATCATTCTTCAATTTCCCCTCCTGATTGGATGCTCCATAACCTCCCATCTCTTCCACTCCCACACAGCTCAAGATAGCACCCTACTATTTCCTCTCCACAGTGGGTTGGTTGGGAAGCAACAACTGAAGTGGGGATAATGCTACCAGTAGTGGTTTTTACATCCTGGCATAGAGCCACATATAAAGCCAACACTCAGTAAATATTCATTTTATTTTTCCACAGTCTTCTACAAGTATCTACTTACAGAAATTAAACCTCCACCCAAATTCTTAAGGACATTTTTTCTAACACTAATCCCCAAATCTGACTGTCAAGTATGTAAATCAGTCAAATTATTCAGAATCCACTAAGTCCTATTTTAATAAGTCTAATGATCTACAATATAACGTAATATATAATTATAACATATAATAATAAAAATAAGTCTGAGGGACACAAATAGCCAAGCCCTAACAAACTTGGAGTTACTGAGTAGGAAGAATACATTTCAGACTATCTGAATTTCACAGTTCTATGAATGTATGAATAGTAGAGATGTAACCCAAAAACAACTTCGTACTACGCTGCACCCCTTTGTCACTGTGCTATCTGCCTCTTTTTTCTTTTCTTCCCCCAAATTTATTAATTTTTTTGTATTCAGTTTTCAACATTCACTTCCATAAGTTTTAAATTTTCTCCTCCTTCATCCCCAAGACAACATGCAACCCTTTATGGACTCTACAAATACATTCCCATTAAAAACATTTTCACATCAGAATGTTGTACAGAAGAACTATAGGAAAAAGGAGAAACCATGAGAAAACACAAAACAAAAGAGAAAATAGTCTGCTTCACTCTGCATTCTGACTCCATGGTTCCAATCCTGGTGGATGGCATTTACCATCATGAGTCCTTTGGAATTGTTTTAGGTCCTTAAGTTCAGTAAAATCAGTCATTATGCACTGTGGCTGTTCCTGTGTATAATGTTCTCCTAGTTCTGTTTGCTTCATTTAGCATCAGTTCATATAAATCTTTCCAGGATTTTCTGAAGTCTGCCTATTTATCATTTTTTATGGCACATCAGCATTCTATTACATTCCTATACCACAACTTGTTCAGCCATTCCCCAATTGGTAGGCATCCCCTCAATTTCCACCTCTTGGCCACAATAAAAAGAACTGCTATAAATGTTTTTATATATGTGGGTCCTTTACTCATTTTTATGATCTCTTTGGGATATAACCCTAGAAGCAATAATGCTGGGTCAAAGGCTATGTACATTCTTATACCCCTCTGGGCATAATTCCAAATTGCACTCCAGAATGGCTGGATCAGCTCATAGCTTCCACAACAATGAATCAGGTTTTCAACTTTCCCACATCCTATCAAACATTTATTGTTTTCCTGTTTGTCATGTTAGCCAAAATGAAAGGTGTGATATGGTACCTCAGAGCTGTTTTGATTTACATCTCTCTAATTAATAGTGATTTAGAGCATTTTTTCATACAACTATATATAGCTTAAATGTTTTCCTCTGAAAACTGCCTATTCATGTCATATGAACATTTATCAATTGGTGAATGAATTGTTTTCTTTTAAATTTGATTCAGTTCTCTATATATTTTAGAAATGAGACCTTTATCACAGACACTAGGTATAAAAATTATTTCCCAGTTTTTTGCTTCACTCCTAATCTTGGTTGCTTTGGCTTTGTTTATACAGAACCTTTTCAATTTAATGTGATCAAAACTAACCATTTTACATTTCATAATGTTCTCTATCTTTTGTTTGGTCATAAATTCCTCTGTTCTCCATAAATCTGACAGATAAACTATTCCTTGCTCCTCTAATTTGTTTATAGCATCAGTCTCTATGCCTAGATTGTGTACCCATTTGAACTTTATTTTAGTATATGGTGTCAGACACTGGTCTATGCCCAATTTTTGCCATATTATTTTCCAGTTTTCCCCGCAGTTTTTGTCAGATAGTGAGTTCTTATCCCAGAAGCTGGGATCTTTGGGTTTGTCTAATCATTGATTTCTGTGTCTTATGTACCTAACCTATTCCACTGATCTACCCCTCTATTTATTAGACAGTACCAAGTGGTTTTGATGATAGCTGCTTTACAATACAATTAAGATCTGATTGGGCTAGATTGCCTTCCTTAGCTTTTCTTTTCATTAATTCCTTTGATATTCTGGACCTTTTGTTCTTCCAGAAGAATTCTGATATTATTTTTTCTACCTCTATAAAATAATTTTGGGTAGTTTGATTGGTATGGCACTGAATAAGTAAATTAATTTAAGTAGAACTGTCATTTTTATTATGTTAGCTTGACATACTTGCAAGCAACTGTTGCTTTTTCAATTATTTATATCTGACTTCCTTTGTGTGAAAAGTGTTTTATAATTGTGTTCATATAGTCCCTGGGTTTGTTTTGGTAGGCAGACTCCCAAATATTTTATAATGTCTACATTAACTTTAAGTGGAATTTCTCTTTCCATCTCTCGCTGTTGGGTTTTATTAGTAATTCATAGAAATGCTGATGATCTGTGTGGGTTTGTTTTCTATCCTACAACTCTGCTAAAGTTGTTTATTATTTCAAGTGGTTTTTTACTTGATTTTCTAGGATTCTCTAAGTATATCATCATATCTACAGAGACTGATAACTTAATTTCTTTTTTGCCTATTCTAATTCCTTCAATTTCTTTTTCTTCTCATATTGCTAAAGCTAACATTTCTAGTACTACGTTGAACAACTGATCATAATGGACACCCTTGTTTTACCCCTGATCTTACTGGAGATGCCTCTAGCTTATCCCCATTACATGTAATGCTTGTTGAAGGTTTTGGATATATGCTGCTTATCATTTTAAGGAAAGTTCCATTTATTCCTATGCTTTGTAGTGTTTTTAATAGGAATAGGTGGGATATTTTATCAAAAGCGTTTTCTGCACCTGTTGAGATGACTATATGGTTTCTGTTAAGTTTGTTGTTGATATGATCAATTATGCTGATAGTTTTCCTAAAATTGAACTAGCCCTACATTCCTGGTATAAATTCTGTTTGACCAAAGTGTATTATTCTCATGATAATTTGCTGTAATCTTTTTCCTAATATCTTATTGAAAATTTTTGCAACTATATTCACTAGGGAAATTGGTGTGTAATTTTCTTTCTCTGTTTTGGCTCTTTCTAGTTTAGGTATCAGCACCATGTTTGTATCATAAAAAGAATATGGTAGGACTCCACCAATTTTTCCAAAGAGTCTACACAGTATTGGAATTAACTTTTCTTTAAATGTTTGATAGGATTCGCTTATAAATCCGTCTGGCCCTGAAGATTTTTTCCTAGGTAGTTCATCAATAGCTTATTCAATTGCTTTTTCCGAGATGGGGTTATTTAAGTATTTTACTTCCTCTTCTGTTAATCTGAGCAATTTTATATTTTTGTAAATATTCCTCCATTTCACTAAGTTTATCAAACTTTATGGGCATACAATTGGACAAAATAATTCCTAATTATTGTTTTAATTTGCTCTTCATTGGAGGTGAATTCACCTTTTTCATTTTTGATATTGGTAATTTGGTTTTCTTTTTTAATCAAATTGACCAAAGGTTTATCAATTTATTGATTTTTTCATAAAATCAGCTCTTAGTTTTATTTCTTAGTTCAATAGTTTTCTTAATTTCAATTTTATGAATCTCTCCTTTGGTTTTCAGTATTTCTAATCTGGCATTTAATTGGGGATTTTCAATTTGTTCTTTTTTTAGCTTTTTCAATTGTATGATCAATTTATTGATCTCCTCTTTCTCTATTTTATTCATGGAAGTATTCAGAGATCTAAAACTTGCCCTAAGAACTGCTTTCACAGCATCCCATAAGTTTTGGTATGTTGTTTCATTACTGTCATTCTTTTGAATGACATTATTGATTGTTTCTATGATTTGTTGTTTGATCCACTCATTCTTTAGAATTAGATTATATAGTCTCCAATTGATTTTTAGTCTATCTTTCCATGGCCCTTTACGACATAAAATTTTTATTGCATCATGATCTGAAAGGGATGTACTGACAATTTCTGCCTTTCTACACTGTGAGGTTTTTATGCCTTAGTATATGGTCAATTTTTGTGTATGTGCCATGTACCACTGAGAAAAAGGTCTATTTCATTCAGTTTTCTCCTGGGGTCAACCATATCTACCTTTCCCAGAATTCTATTCATCTCCTTAACTTCTTTCTTGTTTATTTTGAGATTAGATTTATCAAGTTCAGAGAAGGGGAGGTGAGGTCCCCCACTAGTATAGTTTTGCTCTGTTTCTTCCTGTAACTTCCTTAACTTCTCCTCTGAGAATCTGAATGCTAAATCACTTGTGCATATATGTTTAGTAATGATATTACTTCATTGTCTATGGTGCCTTTCAGCAGGATATAGTTTCCTTCCTCATCTCTTTTGATTAGATCTATTTTTGCTTTTGCTTTGTATGATATTAGTATTATTATCTCTGCTTTTCTTTTTTACTTCAGCTGAAGCATGATATATTCTATTCCTTTCACCCTGTGTGTGTTCCCATTTCAAATGTATTTCCTATAAACAACATATTGTGGGATTACGGTTTTTAATCCATTCTGCTATTCCTCTCCGATTTATGGAAGAGTTCATCCCACTCACAGTTATGATTACTATCTGTCAGTTACGATTACTATCTGTGTCTTTCTCTCCTTCCTATTCCTCACCCCATTTATGCCTTTATTTCTTCCTTCTCTCTTCCCCTCCTCAAAAAGAGTTTTACTTCTGACCACTGCCTCCCTCAATCTTCCCTCCCTTTTATCAGGCCCTCTACCTTTTCTTTCCCCTTTCCCCTCCTACTGCTTATAGTACAAGTTAAATTTCTGTACTTAACTGAGTATATTATTCCCTCCATAAATCAAATCTGATGAGAGTAAGGTTCGTTTTTGTGCCTTTTCATGAGATGTAATTTACCCTTTTCTGCCTCTTCCTTTGCTCTTCTCCCATTACAATCCCTTTGCACCCCTTAATTAGGTTTCTCATCATAACATCAGTTAGTTTATACCCTCACCCTATACCTCTTAAATATCTTCATAAAGATACAATTCTAAAGATTAACAATTATTATCCTCCCCTATAGGGATGTACACAGTTCGTGCTCATTGAATAACAAGGCTTTGCTTTGTTTTTTCCTATTTACCTTTTTATGCCTCTCTTGAGTCTTATATTTGAAGATCAACTTTTCCATTAAGCTCTGGCCTCTTCATCAGGATGGTCTGGAAATCCTTATTTCAATGAATGGCCATCTCCATGCTGGAAAGATTATGCTCAATTTTTGGTGGGTAGTTGATCCTTGGTTGTAGTTCAATGCTCCTTTGCCTTACAGAATACCACATTCCAATCCCTCTGATCTTTTAATATAGAAGCTGCAAGGTCTTGTGTCATCCTAACTGTAGTTCCATGATGTTTGAATTGTTTCTTTCTGGCAGCTTCCAGTATTTTCTCCTTGACCTCGTAATTCTGGAATTGACACAATATTTCTTGGCATTATCAATTTGGGATCTCTTCCAGGAGGTGATTGGTGGATTCTTTTGATGACTATTTTACTTTTGGTTCTAGGACCTCAGGCAGTTTTCTTTGATGATTTCTTGGAAGATAATGTCCTCGCTCTTTTTTTCAGCATGGCTTTCTGATAGACCAGTAATTCTTAGATTTTCTCTCTTGGATCTATTTTCCAGGTCAGTTCATTCTTTAGATTTTGTTTGAGTAATTCTTGATGCCTCATAGACTCATTAGCTTCTACTTGCCCAAGTCTAATTTATAACAAATTATTTTCTTCATTTAGCTTTTGTATCTGCTTTTCCATCTGTTCATTTTTTTCTCTTAAGGAGTTATTTTTTCCAGTTAGGTTTTGTACCTCCTTATCCATTTGCCCAATTTTACTTTTTAAGGAGCTGTTCTCTTCACTGAATTCTTTTTTCATTTTGTCAATTGCAGTTATAAAATCATTGGTCAATTTTTCTTCTACCTATCTAATTTGACTTTTAAAAGCAATTTCCAAGAATGCTTTCTGGGCTTGAGACCAGTTAATATTCCCTTTGAGGTTTCAGATGTGGTTATAGAGTCAATGCTGTCCTCTATGAATCCGTATTTTGATCTTCCCTGTCCCCATAATAAGAGTCTATGGTCTTTGCTTTTCCAATTTGCTTCTGGCTCGTGGTGATTGCCTTTTTCCTGGCTTTTAGAGTAGATCTCTGTTTCTTGGGCACAGGGGCCTTTGTCTCAAGTTTCTTGTGCTGGAGTTACTGGGTTTGTGTGCTGTGGCCTCTGGTACTGTCAGCTAAAAGCTCTACAATGCTGCAGCTTACCTGGTGCTGAGGTGGCTGATGTGTGCCAAGGCCAAGGCCAGGTGAAGTCTATCTGAGTTTCCCTGGGGTTACACTGATGCTCACAGCATGTGATGTGGAGGAGGGGTGGTCTGGCTGCTAGAGGTCTCCTCCTTCCCTAGGGCTGCAGTAGAGAACAGGCAGGTTCAGCGGCTGGTGGAGCCCAGTCTTCACTGGTGTCTGCTCACTTCCCTTGGTTGTGCAAAGACAAGCCTGAGGTCCTGGGGTCTTGGCATTTGCCCTGGGGCTAAGGATCTCTTATTGGTCTGCTGAAATGGGGCTTTCTTGGATGCCTCCAGTCTTGCACTGATCCCCTTCAGTCACAGCAAAAGGGATTCTTCCTGGAGATCTCCCTAGCCTCCCAAGCTAAAAGACTACTGTACCCCTTCTCCTGACCCTATTATTTCAGAATTATTTCCTGGAGCAATATTCCTTGGATTTTTCAAGGTCATCAAGGGGAGGGTGAGAGCACTTACAGTTTACTCTATCTTTGCTCCCAGAAGTTCAACTATGTGACTTTCAAACATTTATTCTGTGGGCTGATAATCCTAGGAGTAGCTGCTACCGCTGTCATGGGCCCTGCATTTCTTTCTCACCCAGTTCCACCAGACTCCTATCCCGTGCTGAGAGGTTAGAGAATCTGAACTGCTGTTGGTGATTGAGTTCGCCTAGGCCACTCCCACTCCACTATGGCCAAGCCTACACTGGTGTAGGCTGTGCACTCTGTGCTCCCCCCACCCGTGTAACAGATTCTTCCCATTGACCTCCTGGGCTGTCCTGGGTTGGAAATCTGCCACACTCTGTCTCCTAGTGGCTTCTGCCACTCTAAAATGTGTTCAGATTCATTTTTTACAGGTATCTGAAAGAATCTGTGGAAATGCTCAGGTGAGTCCCCACTTTCACTCAGCCATCTTGGCTCTACCTCTCCTCTCCCCCTACCACTGTCCTATCTTCTTCTGAAATTGGAAGTTAAAATAATAGCCATTCCCACATCAGTTCATGACTAGTTCACTTTCTAAGACTGAGGCATCTAAGGCTTCACTGTTCTTTTTTATTATGGTCCATATGGCTGTGCTGTCCTAGTCTTTTCTATAACTACCAGTAGAATGCCAAGCAAGCCATACATTTAAGGCAGAAAAGGACCTCAGAGATCAGTTAAACTAATCTCTCTTCATTTTACTGAGGAGAAAACTGAGGCCCAAAGAGGTGGGTGGAGAGTTCGTTCCTCATCTCTTCACATTTCCCACCGGGCTGTATTCTTCTGGTCTCTTCCATCATGCCCCAAGCTGGGTACCTTCTCTTTTTACCCCTGCCTTCTTTCCAGCTCTCTTTTCTATGTTGTCTTCTCCATTAAAACATAGGTTCCTTGAGGGCAGGGACTGTCCTTTGATTTGCTTGTATTTGGATTCCCAGAGTTTTTAGCACAGTGCTGGCACATAATAAGTATTTAATAAATTTAATAAATGCTTTTGTTCACTGCCCATGTTATAAAAGTAAAAAGTAGTAGAAGCAGATCTGAACAAAAGATCTTTTGAGTTCATACCCAGTATTCTTTTCACTAAGACACAACTATCTGAGATTTAAAAGTCAATGGATATTTTTGAGAATTAACATATGGATATGTTTAATAAATAAAAAAACAGTACAACTGGCCTTTATTAATACTGGATAAGATTGTCTCATTATTCACTTATGATTTTGACATGAAGTTTCATTTTAATACTATTTCATAAAGAAAATATTTTGATAATTAAAAGCCAAATATTCTCAAAGTAGATCTCAAAATGTATAAATTCTAATACTAAGAATGTGTTCTATAAATTTATTTGCTTACTTAAAACTGTGCATGTAATCACATTACTATTAATAATTACTCTCATACATCAATGAACAAATAGATGTCAAATGATCTTGGTGCAACAACTTGGTTGAAGACAATTAAGAAAATTCTGCATTAATCACTATATAGGGTATTTCATTTAAACTCTGGCCGCAAAAGGAGTAAATAGTGCCTTTTTTCTGACAGTGTATAAGAAAATAAGTAGAAACTAAAGATATAATGAAAAGAATGTAATTTTCATTTTGTTCTAATTTTTCTAAACAAATCCACTTATACATAATAAATTTCATAATCTTTACTCCATGAAAAAAAGAATAGCAAAGATACTATGAAAACACATCTTGTACAATGATATTTGAAGCTATGTAATATTTTAAGCTACATGGTAGCTTATATAATGTGTTTATAATAATGGGTGCCAATTATATTAAAAATTATTGTCACTATCATTACTTACCTACATATATCAGATTGGGAATATTCATAAAGTTTTCTTTCCAGATCTAATCTCTTCTTTTCACTGCAGTATTAAAAAGAAAATTAGTAACAAAATTAATATCCAAGATTTGCAAAAGGGCTTTACAGCTTACAAACATGCCTCTGCAACTAGTTGCATTGCCCAAGATTAAAATAATATTAACTAACATTTACATAGCACTTTAAAGTTTTATAATGGGCTTTCCTCATAGCAAGCCTGACAGGTAGGTACTATAGTATTATTCCAGGTCTGTTAATGGGAAAACTCAAATTCAGAAAGGTAAAGCTTAGAAGACAAATTTTATTATTTTTTAGAAGAATTTTTTAAAGTTATCTTCAGTGTTCTACAATCACTACCATATAACTTAGATTTTTTTTTCCCTCTCCCTCCCTCCCTTTCCCCTCCCTCCCTGAGACAGCACACAATTTTATATAGGTTCTACACATACATTCCTATTAAATACATTTTCACCATAGTCATATTGCACAGAAGAATTAAAATGAATGAGAGAAATCATATAACGAACCAAAACGTAATACAAAAGAAAATGTTCTGCTACATTCCGCAATTGAATTCCATAGTTCCTTCTCTGGATGTGGAAGGCATTTTGCCTTAAAAGACCATTGGGAATTTTTTTAAGTCCTTGCATTGCAATGAAGTTCTAAGTCTACCAGAAAAAAATCCTCACACACTGTGGTTGTTATCGTATATAAAGTTCTCCTGGTTCTGTTCCTTTTGCTCAGCATCAGATCATATATGTCTTTCCAGGCCTCTCTGAAGTATTCCTGTTCATCATTTCTTATTACATTGATATACCATAAATTTATTCAGCCATTCCACAATTGATGGGAATCCCCTTGACTTCCAGTTTTTGGCCACCCCAAAGAGTACTGCTATATATATTTTTGTACATGTGGGACCCTTTCCCATTTTTATGATCTCTTTGGTATATAGTCCTAGAAGTAAATATTGCTGGGTCAAAGGGTATGCACATTTTTGTAGCCCTTTTGGGCATAGTTCCAAGTTGCTTTCCAGAAGGGTTGGAGAAGCTCACAGCTCCACCAACAATGAATTAGTGTTCCAACTCTCCCACATCTTCTCCAACATTTATCATCTCTCTGTTTTGTCATGTTAGCCAATCTGATAGGTGTGATATGGTGTCTCAGAGTCGTTTTGATTTCCATCTCTCTAATCAATAGTGATTTAGAGCATTTTTCCATATGACTATAGGTAGCTTTAATTTCTTCCTCTGAAAACTACCTATTCATATCCTTTGACCATTTATCAATTGGAGAATGACTTGCATTCTTGTACATTTGACTCAGTTCTCTATATATTTTAGAAAGGAGGCCTTTATCACAGACACTGTTTTCAAAAATTCTTTCCCAGTTTTCTGCTTTCCTCCTAATCTTGGCTGATTTGGGTTTGGTTGTGCAAAAACTTTTCAGTGCACTGTAATCAAAATTAACCATTTTGCACTTTATAATGCTTTCTATCTCTTGTTTAGTCAAAAATTCTTCCCTTCTTCATAAATCTGATAAATATACTATTCCTTCCTCTATTAATTTATTTATAGTATCGGTCTTTATACCTAAACCATGTACCCATTTGGACTCTATTCTTGTGTACAGTGTCAGGCATTGGTCTATGCCTAGCTTCTGCCACACTGTTATCCAGTTTTCCCAGCAATTTTTGTCAAACAGTGAGTTCTTATCCCAGAAGCTGGGGTCCTTGGGTTTATCAAACAGTAGTTTGCTATATTCATTGAATACTGTGTCTTGAATACCTAGCATATTCCACTGGTCTACCCTTCTGTTTCTTAGCCAGTACCAAGTGGTTTTGATAAGTGCTGCTTTATAATAGCATTTGAGATCTGAACTAGGTCACCTTCCTTAGCATTTATTTTCATTAGTTCCTTTGATACTCTGGACCTTTTGTTCTTCCAGATGAATTTTGATACTATTTTTTCCAGCTCTAGAAAATAATTATCTGATAGTTTGGTATGGCACTAAATAAGTACATTAATCTAGGCAGAATTGTCATTTTTATTATATTGACTTGGCCTACCCATGAGCAACTGATGTTTTTCCACTTACTTAGTTCTGATTTTATTTGTGTGAAAGGTATCTTGTAATTGTGTTCATATACTCCCTGGATTTGCTTTGGCAGGTAGAATCCCAAATATTTTATAATGTCTACCCTAGCTTTAAGTGGGATTTCTCTTTCTATCTCTTGCTATTGGACTTTGTAGAAAACAAATTTTAGAACTGCATCTTTGCATAAGACCTTCTGGCTACAAATTTAGAGCTTTTTACTACCTGCATCCAAGCAACAGAGTTACTCAGAGGTCAGTAGGGAAGTCAGATATGTAAAAATAAAAAATGAGAAAGAGGAAGGATTCCTAAAGCAAATATAGAAACAAAGCAGAAGAAAAGGGTACATCCCAGGAATCTTTGGAAAAGACTTTTTCAAGGTAGATTTTCATGAAAACAAAAGGGAAATGAGAAGAGATATTTAAATGTAAGGCCAGGATAACATTTTCTGTCCATACTGATCCAACTTGCCTTTTGACATTATGGACAGGATTACAATGCTGGTACAAAGGAAAACAATTTTGGGCTTAGGGCAGGCGAGATCTCAAATGAGTTTGGCCCCACTGGCTAGAATTAAAACTAACTTTTCTATCAGTATTTTAACTCCTTCAAATTTGTCTATTTCTTCATAAAGCTTTTATGTCACTGTTCTTTACTATCTCCCAGTAACAAATATTAACAAACAAGAGCAGTGAAATGCAAACTGGGGGAAAAGTAAAGGAAGTGAGTCACAGAACACAATTAAATGTGAATACCCTGACTAGTATCAGACATTGGATTAGTGAGTGAAGTATCTTAACTAACCACAAACTAGCCCACCTAAGGTTGCAATTAAGAAGTCCTTTGTGAAAGAAAAAAAAAAGCCTCAAACATCTCAGAGATTTTACCTTATGCCCAGAAAACGGGCAAAGACAGAATACTCAAGGAACTAAAGTCAATAGTACAGGGGTGGAAAATATTGCATATAATGTCAGGTCTTTCAGTGGTAGTTTTGCTGAACTTTTTTCCCCTCTTTTTATTCTCTAAGTGATAGCTCTCTTGGAGAGGTTAAGGAAGGGAGATGAGCAAATGAAGAGAATTACAAACAAAAAATATCAATAAAAATGTTTTTAAGATCTTTAAAACTAGCTAGTTTTACTGGCTAGTAATGATGGGCTCATTGGAAACAGAAGTTCAGTGAGAAAGATATAAAATAGGGCTGCAACAGTTATTAAATATTTTTAGGTTTTTAATATTTTTATTAGATAATTCTTTCTTTTGGCTGTGGCAAAGTATTGCATTTTTCCCCCTTAGGGCTAGACCTACATGTGTATTCACTGAAATTTACCTCAGCCTTGATTTCTGCGACCCAGTATAAACCCAGATTTTTTTCTTTCAAAACTATTCATTCATATCTGTCTTGGAGACTCTTTATTTTCATCTTACCCACTGTATGTGCCTATTATCTACTAGGACTTTGTGTTGGATTCTCAGCTGTATTTACTTTATACAGCTGTTTCCTAGTCTTTGTGTCTTTGATTACTACCATTCATAACAGAATTTTAATTTAATTTCAAGACTGATCTTGGAATATTCCTAAACCTGTGGACATTATGTCTAGAACCAACAGGAATTTCTATTTTCATGTTTTATTTTCCCCATTACTATTGTATTCAGAATTTTGTGTGACTGTGGTTTTGTCCTTCATTCTCAAAGAGTATACCATGACATCACAGAGATGATGACATGACTTGCAATTGACTTTGATTTGAGTGAAGAAGGGATGTACAAAGTCACCAGCCTTACTCCAGAGTGTCATCTGGGTCTAGAGGCCTGATATCGAACAGGACAACTGGAGATGGCCCAGGATGTAGGGGGAGACCTTGACCCTTTAATCTGAAGTCTTCTTAAGTTCTCACTTTGAGTGAATATGACTCTTTAAAAAGTGAGTCAAGGGATAGCCCCTTTAATAAAAAAAAAAAAATCAAACTGGGAGAAGATCCTCAGGGTTACTGGCCAAAAGACAAACAGTTCAGAATTTTACACTTCAAGGGAAAGTTCTACTAATAATGAGGGAATTAATTCAGGATTCACTCATCAAAACTATGAGTAAAAGTTTCTATGGAAATGTATTTTCTTTATGTTGATGCTTACATAAAATACTATGAAATAAATCAAATATATTAATTAATCCATCCATTACTTTCACTACTATTCAGCCCCTTCTATTCAATTCCAGTATTCCACTGAATTGTGACACAGAGAACTGGGAATGGTTCAGAGGAAAAAAAACACAAAAATTACTAATTTTTACTAAAAATTACTAAATTACTAATATGAATTACTTTCATAAAAGAAAATGTTAAAGGAGTCATAAAGTTATTCATTTGAATGAAAGGCCAAAAATAATGACCTTTGAGAATAACTTATAGTAGTGGTGTAGTAGACAGAGTTGACCTCAGTCAGGAAAAACTGGCTTAAAGAACTGGCTATTTCTGAAATAGACTAGATAAACGTCAATCTCTCAGTAAAGCCTAAGGACTCCTGCTTAAAAAAAAAATATATATGTTTTTAAATGCACAAAATAAAATACATGGGATTTTGGCAGAAACAAATTGTACTGAAATATAAGTATCAAGAAATTTTAATAAACAAGCTTACAAACTCAAGATAAATAGTCCAGAGATGTCAAACTCAAAAACAGAAATGAGCCATTAGTCAGTATATAAGAATCACTATGGATTCATATTGACATAGAAAACCACACAACATTATTTGTGCTTTGCTGAATTTTTACTTAATTTGTTAAATACTTCTCAATTACATTTTAATCTGGTTCACTACACTTAGTAGTGTTGTGGGCCCAGTGCTCGACATCTCCACTCTACGGTAAAAATTTCAGAGCAGGAGTCAATCCATGCTGGTATTTTCTCACCAGGAGTTCCCTACACCAGTGAAATCTCGTACCCAGTCTAAATAAGAATAAGAGATGACATTTATAGACCATTTTAAGGTTTGCAAAATGCTTTACAAACAGTATCACATTTGATTCTCACAACAACATTCCAAAGTGGATGCAATTATTATCTCTAATTTCAGAAGAGGAAACTGAGACCTACCCAAGATCACATGGCTATTAAGTGTCTGAGATAGAATTTAAACCCAAGTCTTCTTGACTCCAAATCTGGTGCTCTTTCCAGAATGCCATTTTGCTTCAAATGTTAACTTCAACACAAGGATTTACTATGCATCTACTGTGTGCTGAGTCTTTTGACAGCCTTTAGATATAAATACATAAAGAACTCCTATTAAGTGTCCAGATTATCTCAATCTCTATTAAAGACAAAGCAAAAGAAAATGGACTTGATATTTAGTAAGATATCTGGATATAAGAAAAAATTACTGAAAGGACTACTTAATATAGGAATGAATGCCAAGGATGGCTGCCTTCCTTGTTTTTTTCTACTAGACCAGCACCAGAAGTCCTCAGACTCTCCCTACTGCCATTAACAGAACACTCAGATTCATTGGACCCATCAACATCGGGCCCAACCCCATTCTCCAAGGAATAAAACCAGTGTGTCCTGTTCCAGTGTGGCCTAGATCCACACAAACCAAACCAATGCAGATTTACTAGACTGGGCTTCTTCCCCCAAATAGAGAAGGATGGGTGAGGGAGGATGGAAATACAGACAGAAATGGAATAACAAATGAATTGATGGCTGCAGCCCCTAAAACCAAAGGAATCTCAACCCTTATATTTATCTTTATTTAGTCTACATACCACTGGTATGGTCAATTGGCACACATATAAAAGGTTCTAGCTCCTTTTTTCATCCTAAATATAAAATAATGCTAGTCTCACATACCTTTGGCTACTCAGAATTAACCTGCAGTTCCAGGTAGTATTAATTTCCTGGTTGCATGTTTGGCCTTACTGCTCAGCTGTCTAACAAAATTAAAACCCAAGAGTGAGAGTGAAGTGCTTCTGGTATCCTTTTTACATGAAACAATTCCACTTAAGGCTTATATGCTATTAATAAAACTTATGGCTTCATTAGAGGAATGAGTAGCTATAATCTTAAGATTCTTTAATGAAACAGTATACCAACTTACATCAAAAAAGACGAGGCAGCAGTTCATCACAGAATAATAGAATCGCAGAGTTAGAGCAGACCCCAGTCAACATCTAATACAAGCCACACTGAATGAGAAACCCCAATACTATACCTAACAAATGATTATTCAGCCTTTACTGGAAACATCAAATTAAGTGAACTACCACAAGATGGTTTTCCATATTTGAATCGCTCTTTGTTACATTAATATACCAAGTTTTCCCCCATGTAAAACTCAAATTGCATCTTCGCAACTTCTATCTATTGCTCCTACTTCTTCCATGTGGGGTTAATTTCTCTTCCACATGACAGTCTTTCAATACATTACTTGTACACAGGTACTGTGCTCTCCCCTAAACATTCCCATGTCTTAAACCAAACCTCATATGGCATGAATCTGAAAACTTCAAGACCTTGGGGACCATCATCTGAACACTCAACAGCTTATCAATGTCCAATTGAAAACGTGACACATTTATAAAAGCATTATCCTGATATGGTCTGACCAGGACAGAATATAGTAGTGCTATTATTTCCCAACTCTCAGATACTATGCCTTTCTTATCATAAGCATGATATTGTACTAGTATGACTTCCAAGTCATGTGAACTACAAGATGCAGGACTCGATATTTTCTCCGACAAAAACTTCCAAAACATAAATTATGAGCCAAAGATAAAGCAACTTCAGGTGTCTCCATGATCTAAGGCATCCAAAATTCAAAGGAAGGTTTAAAAACAACAACAACCAAGAACTGCAGATTGCTTACCCAGAGTACACTCAGCACCCTTCCCCAACCATGCACATAAGTAGCGAGGATGCACCAGCAAACCCAAAGAAGGCATCCAGCCCCGAATCCAGTGCCTCCTACCCCTTTCCAGTACCAAGGAGACCTCTGATCCAGACTGCAGCCAGCACAGCCCAGTTTTTCAAGAGCAAAAGCCTCTGGCAGCAAACCTACAGGATCAGCACTGCAAACCTCTAAACTACATGTGCCAAGGCAAATAACTGAAGTTCACAAGTCACCAGAAGATGACACCTTGTGTTGGAGGGGAATGTATGCATAACTCCACTAAATCTGAGGGAAAGAATCCAGCTGGGGCCAGTTTTGACCACTCAAAATTCACTTGGAGGAGAGATCTAGGCTGGTAAACTGTGAATTGTCTGCCATGGGAAGATGCTGAGATACTCTGAGATCTGAGCCCCAAGGAAACTATGATCAGAGAGGAAAGAGTCAGAAAGTAAACAAAAATAGAAAAATAAAGGGGAGGGAGAAAGGGAGCTAAATTATAAAGATCTGAGAAGGCAGAAAATTCAAAGAGATTGAACATAAGCAGATAAATCAATAGGGAAAACATTAAAAACAGAAAGCAATATGGCTTCCAGATCTAGTAAACTAGTTCAGACATCTATGAATAATTATTGGAAAATAATCCCTGTAGAATGTGAGGAGAATATAGAAACACAACACAGTTTCTGAGTGATTTAAGAGAAATGCAAATCAGAAAATTTATGTCTCATACAGCAAAAATAATCAGCAGAATAGAAAAAGTAGGATCTGGAACAAGACCTGAACAGGCCTCTGGGGCAGAATTCCCAGCAGGGAAGGTCTCATCCCTCAACCCACAAGTGCCAAAGAAAGCGTCAAAGGTCAGTGAGAGGGCTTTCCCAGAGGGGCGAGAGGGGAGCAGGGTCCCCCCAGGATAGGTCCCAGCAGTGGCGGCAGCAGCAGCAGGGCAGCAGTGCTGTGTGACAGTGGCTGAGTCAGGTGGCAGCTTTCATTGTGGGAGCAGCTCAGCTTAAAACCCCTGGGGGACTTGAGCAGCTGATCTGAATCTCAGCCTTGACAGGAAAGAAAAATGATAAAGGACTTTCTAAAGTTGAACTGTTTATATTCCTACATGGAAAGATAATTTGTGTAACTCTTGAGACTTTTTTCAGTATTTGGGTAGATGGAGAGATTTCAGTATTTGGGTAGATGGAGACATCACACACATACACACACACACACACACACACAGGCACACACATAGACAGAGAGCACAGGTTGAGTTGAATCAGAAGGAATGATATCTATAAAAAATAAAATTAAGGGGTGAGAAAGGATTATATTGGGAGGAGAAAGGGAGGAATGGAATGGGGCAAACTATCACTCATAAAAAAGATAAGAAAAATCTTTTTCAATGCAGAAGAAAAGGGAGGAGGTGAGAGGGGAAAAGTGAAGCTTACTCCCTTCACAAATGGCTTACGGAGGGAATAACATGCTCACTCAATTTGGTATGAAAATCTAGCTTACACTACAGGAAAGTAGGAGAGAAGGGAACAAATGGGACGGGGGCGGGGGGTGAGGATGATAGAAGGGAGGGCAAATGGGAGAATGGAGTAATTAGAAGCAAACATTTTGGGGAAGGGACACAGTCAAATGAAAGAATAGAATAAATGGGGGACAGGGTAGGATGGAGGGAAATATAGTTAGTCTTACACAACACGATATCATGGAAGTCTTTTGCAAAACAACACATATACAGCCTGCATTGAATTGCTTGCCTTCTCAGTGGGGATGGGTGGGGAGGGAGGAAGGAAGAGAAGTTAGAATTCAAAGTACCAGAAATGAATGTTGAGAATTGTTATTACATATAACTGGGAAATAAGAACTACAGGTAATCAGGTAAAAAAACTCTATCTTGTCAAGAAAAGAGAGAAGATGGGGATAAGGGAAGGGTGGGGTATGATAGAAGTGAGGACATATTGAGGGAAGGCGGTAATCAAAATGCAAGACATTATGGGGTGGGGGAGAGGAGAGATGGGGAGAAAATTTGGAACTCAAAATTTTGTGGAAGTGAATGTTGAAAACTATAAATAAATTGAAAAAATAAAATTAATTAATTAAAAAAGAAACATGTAAAACGGGAACACACACAAGGTGAAAGGAGTAGAATATATTATATATACTTCAGCTGAAGTAAAAAGAAAGCAGTGGTAGCAATCCTAGTATCAGACAAAGAAAAAGCAAAAATAGATCTAATCAAAAGAGATAAGGAAGGAAACTATATCCTGTTAAAAGGAACCACAGACAATGAAGTAATATCATTACTAAACATATATACACCAACTGGTATAGCATCCAGATTCTTAGAGGAGAAATTAAGGGAGTTACAGGATGAAATAGAGAGCAACACTATACTAGTGGGGGACCTCAACCTCCCCCTTTCTGAACTTGATAAATCTAACCTCAAAATAAACAAGAAAGAAGTTAAGGAGGTGAATAGAATTCTGGGAAAGGTAAATATGGTTGACCACTGGAGAAAACTGAAAGGAGATAGAAAAAAATATACTTTTTTCTCAGTGGTACATGGCATATACACAAAAACTGACCACATACTAGGGCATAAACACCTCACAATCCAGTGCAGAAAGGCAGAAATAGCCAATGCATCCTTTTCAGATCATGACGCAAAAAAAGAAAAATTTTATGTAATAAAGGGCCATGGAAAGATAGGCTAAAAATTAATTGGAAATTAAATAATCTAATCCTAAAGAATAAACGGGTCAAACAACAAATTATAGAACAATCAATAACTTTATTCAAGAGAAAGACAATAACGACATACCAACATACCAAAACTTATGGGATGCAGTGAAAGCAGTTCTTAGGGGACGTTTTATACCTCTGAATGTTTACATGAATAAGATAAATAAAGAAGAGATCAATGAATTGGTTGTACAACTGAAAAAGCTAGAAAAAGAACAACCTAAAAATACTCAATAAAATATCAAATTAAAAATACTGAAAACCAAAGGAGAGATGAATAAAATTGAAATGAAGAAAACGACTGAACTAATAAATAAAACTAAGAACTGTATTTATGAATAAAACAATAAAATTGATAAACCTTTGGTCAATTTTATTTAAAAAAGTAAAGAAAACCAAATTACCAGTATAAAAATGAAAAGGGTGAATTCACCACCAATGAAGAGGAAATTAAAACAACAATTAGGAATTATTTTGCCCAACTGTATGCCCATAAATTTGACAACCTTAGTGAAATGGACATTTACAAAAATATAAATTGCCCAGATTAACAGGAAAGGAAGTAAAATACTTAAATAATCTCATCTCAGAAAAAAAGAACATTAAACAACCCATCAATGAATTCCCTAGGGAAAATCTCCAGGACCAGATGGATTTACAAGTGAATTCTTGTTGTTGTGTTAGTCCTTCATTTTTGAAGAAGACCATGACATCAAAGAAATGATGACATGAACTGCACTGGACTTTGTTTTGAGTGAGGGAGGGCTGTACAAGGTCTATCAAAACACTTAAAGAATAATTAATTCCAATACTGTATAGATTCTTTGGGAAAATTGGCGAAGGAATATAACAGCAAGCAAAGTAGGATCTTTGTTGTTTGTCTGCATTGAGTTTTAACCAATCAGGTATGTAGATGTGGGCTCTAGCCAATCTGATACAAAGTAGAACTGTGTATAAAAAGAGAGCTGGTGTTGAGAAAGCAGACCTGGAGAAAGCCAGACTTGAAGATGTGAGCCAGCGTTAAGAAGAAGAAACCTGGGAGGAGACTTGAGGCGGGAGATCTCTAAGCTGACAGAAGAGACCTCTGGGCTGAGGGAGGATATCTCTGATGGCAGAGACTTGCTGAAGGAGCCTCTGAACTTCCAAAGCAAATAGAGCTGTAGGGCAGAAACATACCCATGAGGCTTAGCTCCTTTTGAGAGCTGTTAAAGTTCTGTTAACACACCACCTCTGGATTTTGGCAGTGAATTGAGATGACAGTGGTGGTGTTGTGTATCAATACTGCTGCTGTCCTGTTGAGATTTGTTTTTCCAGAGGCAGAAGCTGCAGCGTGGAGCAGTCCCCCTGAGCTGAGACATGGAACAGGAAAAGAGAGCTACCTATGTGTGAATCTAGGAAACAGGCAGGAGTGGTTAGCCCAAAGAGGAAGAGCCATGGGACTTGGAAGTCAACCTCCAGTTAAAATGAAAAAGGACTTTACTTGGACACTTGATAATGATTAAGAAGACTGTTCTTACTGTGACCTAGGGGTGAATGGTGTGGACTTTATTTGGACACTTAGTATTGATTAGGGATGTTACTATGAATGTTATGCTTTACTGAACAATGTTTAGTTTACTGTTGAACAGAGTTCCTTATACTATGCGATTAGACCCTTGAAATTATTGACAGCAGCAGCCGTCAGGAGTGCTGCTGTGACTGGTGTTATAAGGAATCCTACCAAATTCTTTTTATGATACAAACAGGGTACTGAAACCTAAACTAGGAATAGCCAAAAAAGAGAAAGAAAATTGTAGACTAATTTCCCTAATGAATGTAGATGCAAAAATTTTAAATAATATTTTAGCAAAAAGATTACAGCAAATTATCACGAAAATAATACACTGTGGTCAAGTAGAATTTATACCAGGAATGTAGGAAAACTATCAGCATAATTGATCATATCAACAACAAACCTAACAGAAACCATGATTATCTCAATAGATGCAGAAAACACTTTTGATAAAAATACCCCACCCATTCCTATTAAAAACACTACAGAGCATAGGAATAAATGGAACTTTCCTTAAAATGATAAGCAGCATATATCCAAAACCTTCAACAAGCATTACATGTAATGGGGATAAGCTAGAGGCATCTCCAATAAGATCAGGGGTAAAACAAGGGTGTCCATTATGATCAGTTGTTCAACGTAGTACTAGAAATGTTAGCTTTAGCAATATGAGAAGAAAAAGAAATTGAAGGAATTAGAATAGGCAAAAAAGAAATTAAGTTATCAGTCTCTGTAGATATGATGATATACTTAGAGAATCCTAGAAAATCAAGTAAAAAACCACTTGAAATAATAAACAACTTTAGCAGAGTTGTAGGATAGAAAACAAACCCACACAGATCATCAGCATTTCTATGAATTACTAATAAAACCCAACAGCAAGAGATGGAAAGAGAAATTCCATTTAAAGTTAATGTAGACATTATAAAATATTTGGGAGTCTGCCTACCAAAACAAACCCAGGGACTATATGAACACAATTATAAAACACTTTTCACACAAAGGAAGTCAGATATAAATAATTGAAAAAGCAACAGTTGCTTGCAAGTATGTCAAGCTAACATAATAAAAATGACAGTTCTACTTAAATTAATTTACTTATTCAGTGCCATACCAATCAAACTACCAAAAATTATTTTATAGAGGTAGAAAAAATAATATCAGAATTCTTCTGGAAGAACAAAAGGTCCAGAATATCAAAGGAATTAATGAAAAGAAAAGCTAAGGAAGGCAGTCTAGCCCAATCAGATCTTAATTGTATTGTAAAGCAGCCATCATCAAAACTACTTGGTACTGTCTAATAAATAGAGGGGTAGATCAGTGGAATAGGTTAGGTACATAAGACACAGCAGTCAATGATCATAGCAGTCTAGTGTCTGACAAACTCAAAGACCCCAGCTTCTGGGATAAGACCTCACTCTCTGACAAAAACTGGTGGGAAAACTGGAAAATAGTATGGCAGAAATTGGGCATAGACCAATGTCTGAAACCATATACTAAAATCAAGTTATAGAGACTGATACTATAAACAAATTAGGGAAGCAAGGAAGAGTTTATCCGTTAGATTTATGGAGAACAGAGGAATTTATGATCAAACAAAAGATAGAGATTATGAAATGCAAAATGGATAATTTTGATCACATTAAATTGAAAAGGTTCTGCATAAACAAAGCCAAAGCAATCCAGATTAGGAGGGAAGCAGAAAACTGGGAAACAATTTTTACAACTAGTGTGTATGATAAAGGCCTCATTTCTAAAATATATGGAGAACTGAATCAAATTTACAAGAATACAAGTCATCCCCCAATTGATAAATGCTCAAATGATATGAACAGACAGTTCATATCTATATCTATCTACAGTCATATGAAAAAATGCTCTATCAGCTTGGCTAACATGACAAAACAGGAAAATGATAAATGTTTGAGAGGATGTGGGAAAGTTGGAACACCGATTCACTGCTGTTGGAGCTGTGAGCTGATCCAATCATTCTGGAGTACAGTTGGGAACTATGCCCAAAGGGCTATAAAAATGTACATACCCTTTGACCCAGCAAAGAGATCATAAAAATGAGTAAAGGACCCTATATGTATAAAAATATTTATAGTAGCTCTTTTTATGGTGGTCAAGAACTAGAAATTGACGGGATGTCCATCAATTGGGGAATGGCTGAACAAGTTGTGGTATAGGAATGTAACAGAATACTACTGTGCTTTAAGAAATGATAAATAGGCAGACTTTTGATGTTGGCTCTTCCTATTATTGTGAAGTAGAATTTACCAAACAAACTAATGTTTAGGGGTGTAAGCGTGAGGTGTCAGAAATGTTACTAGAGAGACAAATGGCTTCCACTGATACCTAACTTTTTGAAGGAAGTTTCACCTAACTTTGTTCTGCTACATTAAAACCATGTGTGATCTTCTATGGTAATCTGAAAATATATTCATCTGAAATGAGGTCACCTGACTAGAAACGCGTTTTGTTTCATATTTCAAATCCATAATATTGTATACTGTTAGGAATACAACTTCTCTTCTAATCTAGAAGTTACCAGATTATGAGATGAACTGTTAAAAGAAAGGAAAACATTTGAAAACTGTTAATATTGTGAAATACTGTAATTTAAGAAACTGAAAGCTTCTGGGTTTGCCTATAGCAATAGTAAAGAAGCTTTATCTGAAATTATCTATCACTTATAAAAACTGTGCAGCTCTATGAAAGAATCTGTGCATTACTCTACTTATTGCAAACATTGTAAACATTCCTTGCTGGGAGAGGGGGGAATAAGTATTTGTTTATAATATAAGACTATTTATTATGAATTACAAAGTTATATCTGGAATGGTCTGTACTGACATTAATTACATCTTTAACCAACTTAGCCTTCACAGACTACAGTCTTAGAAACATATTTTTGTTTTAAAGGCTTAGCAACTTTATTAAATTCTAATAACTGCTGGTTGAATTTTAAACTACTTATGAAAGAGGAATATGAAGAAAGAATGCTATGTAAAATATTTTATATGGCTTTTTTGAAAGTCTGATGACTTTTTATTTGCAGGCTAATTTACTACAACAGCTTGACAGTGTTAATAACAATTGCCATACCCCACTGTGATTAGTGAGGTTTTACTCTCAGAAGTAAAATCTTTCAGGACGATGGATTTTTCTTTTTGGGCTTTATTTTCACTTGTTGTGTCCTTGAGCCAAAGTTTCACTGCTCAAGTAAAAATGCCAGCAGCTCAATAAAAGCAAAGTCTATGACTTATGACCAGTGGATATTTGTTCATATGAAAAAAGGTTGAGAGGGTGACCTTGGGAAGGCTAAGGTAGGACCCTCTTGATTCAGTTTCTCATATAAAAATATCTTCCCACCTGGTTAATTCTGAGCCTTGCTGTGATATCTTTAGCTGCTTATGCTATTCTCAGCTGAAATCAATGGGAACTAAGGATGCTTTAGTCATTTTGTGCCCTTAGGCTTTAGCCTGGAGGCTGCTATGATGGTCCCAACCTGTTTCTTCCTCTCATAGCAAAATCTCTATAACCAAGTCCTTCTTCATGTGATTGTTGGTGTTTTCTTTTTCATTAAGATCTCACGTTCCCCATGTAACATTATATTCAGGTTTTCTGGATATTATACTCGGCTGTATCAGCTATATGCCCATATTCTTTAAAATATGGAATAATATATTCCAAGCTCTCCACTTCTTTATGTGGTGGCTGTTAGTTATGTGTGATCCTGATTGTGGCTCCTTAGTATTTAAATTCTTTCTTTCTGACTGCTTATTTTTCATTTGACCTGGATTTTGATTATAATGTTCCTATTAGTTTTATCTTTCTTTTTTTTCTCTCATGACATGACCAAAGAGTTGGATATGACTGACCCTGAACAACTCAACAAGTAACCACCTCAGTTCTCTGGTGGAAGGTCTACCCACAGCTTGCTCACTAGGGGCAGTCATTGTTATCCTCCTTGGAGCAGTAATAGGATAAGCCTGAGATCTTCTATCCACCTGCGGGAGTTTCTGGGTCTTTATCCCAAGTCTGTTCTCCTCCAGTCTCATGGCTCCTAATAAACTAAACTTCAGGATCAGAAACCATAGGGTGAGTAACCTGGCTAGGGCACCTCACTCTCCACCACCATCAGGAGAGATCTCTTCACTTACCTGATCAACAGATCCATTAGCCATCTCTCAGCTTTCTTTGTAGGGTTCCTGAAAGCACAAAGTTCTCTAGCTACTGACTAACGTGGTTTACTTTCAGTCTGATTATGCTGAAGGTCCAATTTAGGCAGTACAGTCAATTACAACCGAGGAATAATGGTCTTGGAACTTTCTCTAACCTTTCAGGCAGCCTACTCTAGCACCTACTGAGCTAGTCCACCTGTTTAAATGAAAATTTGCTGGCAGTCCTACATATAATCAGAAGAGCTTTAGACAGATGGACTTCTGGAAGCCAAGATGGCAGAATAATCAGTAAATCACTCACTCTCCCTCACTGACTTCTGAAAAACCCAGAAAATAGCAACCCAAGGAAAATCCTGGAATAGCAGAAAAACAGAGTGAGGGAGTCTTTTAGCCTAGGAAACTTGGAGAATTGTCAAGAAAAGTCCATTTCACTCAGGTAAAAAAGGAGCATGGACCAAGATAAGGAGGTGTCTCGGCAAGCCAGCAACAAGCCCCACCTCAGCAAGCACCAACACCAGGAACTCCAACTACCTTAGCATAGCCTCGGGAATCAGCAAACTCCAGCTGAGAGAACTCCTAAACTGGTGCAGTCCAGGCAGGGCAGGTGTCCCCTAGCAGCAGACCTCCCTATGTTTCAGCACAGCCCAGGAGTGGACAGGCATCCTTCATTGGTCACATCTTCCAGTGCTTCAGTGTGGCCCCAGTGAAATGAAGAAAAACCCCACCTGGCCTCAGCACATACTAGACAACACCACTAGGACCCCAGCTCAGCACCAAGTAAGCTGCCAGATCCCTACAGTCTCTAGTTGCCAGTACTTGAGGCCCTAACACCAAAAGCCAGTGACCAGGCCCCTGACCCCCAGCACAAGAAATGCAAAATGGATAATTTTGATTATATTAAATTAAAAAGGCTTTGCACAAACAACGCCAAATGTTGCCAAGATTAGAAGGGAAGTAGAAAGCCGGGAAATAACTTTTACAGCCAGTGTCTCTGATAAAGGCCTCACCTCTAAAATATACAGAGAACTTAGTCAAGTTTATAAGAGTACAAGTCATTCCCCAATGGATAAATGGTCAAAGGATATGAACAGGCAGTTTTCAGATGAAGAGATTAAAGCTATCCAGTCATATGAAAAAATCTCTCACTTTGATTAGAGAAATGCCAATTAAAACAACTCTGAGGCACCACTTCACGCCTATCAGATTGGCTAATATGACAAAAAAGGAAAACGATAAACGTTGGGAAAATTGGAACACTAATGTTTTGTTGGTAGAGTCGTGAACTGATCCAACCATTCTGGAGAACAATATGGAACTATGGCCAAAGGGCTATAAAACTGCACACCCCTTGATCCAGCAACACCTAATACTATTAGGTGTATATCCCAAAGAGATCATAAAAATGGTAAAGGGACCTACCTGAACAAAACAAGAAATCAGTTCTCTTTGTGGTGGCAAAGAAATATTACTGTTCCATAAGAAATGATGAGCAGGCAAATTTCAGAAAAACCTGGAAAGACTTGCATGAACCAAGGTTGAGTGAACTGAACAGAACCAGAACACTGTACACAGTAACAGCAACACTGTGGGATGACTGACCTTGACAGACATAGCTCTTCTCAACAAGGCAATGATCTAAGTCAATTCCTAAAGACTCATGATGGAAAATGCTATCCATATCCGGAGAAAGAATCATGGAGTCTAAACGCTGATCAAAGCATACTATTTTCTCTTTTGCTGTTGTTTTTTCTTTCTAATGGTTTTCCCCTTTTGTCCTGATTCTTCTTTTACAACATGACTAATGTGGAAATATATTTAATATGATGGCACATGTATAGCCTATATTAGACTGCATACCATCTTGAGGAGGGGAGAGGGAAAGGAGGAGGGAAAATTTAGAACTCAAATTCTTATAAAAGTGAATACTGAAAACTAAAAATACACATACATAAATTTTTTAAAAAGAAAATTTTAAAATGGATGTAATATATTAGAAAGAACATTTAATTACATTCAGAAAACTTCAGAAAATTATTCAGATTTGCCACCTTTTAGCTGTTTGAGCTTTATCAAATCACCTAGATTTGCTAAATCAAGTCATCAACAAGTGTTTATTAAGTGCTTAGTATGTACTAGCTACTTAATTTTTTTGATTTGTCTTAACAAGTTTGTGTGAAGGCTCATCTTCACCTGTAAAATGAGAATAATCTGTTTATTCTACCTTTCTCTGATCGGTAAATAGAAAAAGCTACTTTGTAAAACATGAATATATATGCAAACACATATTATGCAATGAATATGTTATAGCATCATACACATAAATATCTATGTATAGTTGTAGAAAATTTTTAAAAGGGCTTTAGCCATAGGTAATCAGTACCCTTCCATCTGTTCATACCATCTTCTTCCTCTGTAACAGCAGGGTTCTCACCCCAACTTAACAACAACGTAAGCCACAAGGCCATCTTTTGTCCCAGTCTGCCAAGACTTTACCAAACATAGGCACAGCTCTAAAACTGGCACCCTCTTAGTTCGATGTTGGGACAAAATGAGGCACTCACAAGTCACTGAAAATTTAACAAAGGAGGAAGTTTACTTTGCCCTAACCACAGCAACAAGGTGGAATTTAGATTCTCTTGACTCAGTTCCCTTCATCTCTACCTGCAAACTCTTCTGGTCAGTCAGTCATTAGGGTTCTTCTAACCAAATATTGATTCAAATGGTCTTGGGCACCCACCAACTCTGCACAGTAGCAAGTCCATGAGGTTGGAACCTTTTATGGCCCCAGGAAGGTGCATCAGGGATACTGGGGCTAATCAGGTTATGTACAAGAAAGGCAGTTGTGTCAGGGTCAAGGAAAATGTATTAGAAAACCACTGGTCCTACAATATAGCAGGTACCCTTGTGTAGGGGGCATCTATATTTGCCCTAATTTGTCTCTTGCCGCTAGACCCAAATGGCTCCAGAGGAGAGAGTGAGGTTGGTGACTGCACAGCCCTCCCTCACTTAAATCCAATTCACTTGCAAGTCATGGCATCACCCTGATGTCATGGTCTTCTTCAAGAATAAAGGACAAACAACAAGAACTGCATAGTGGGAAATAAAGCTGCCAACTGGCATCTGTTTCTATTCTCTGGGAATAGGAACCTTCTCATCCTGGTGCACCACCTCTCTTATGTTGGAGTGGTTATAGTGTGCTCCCTGTCCAGACTTTTCTGTCTCCCTATGCTGCCCATGAGCTGGAAAAATGATTGACTGTGACTTTTTCTTGAATTTCCCCATCAAGAATCTGACTAGAGTGTTTTCTAGATCTATTTGAAGCAGGGTTGGGTTTTGTTTTTTGTTTTTTTGAGGGTGGGAGAAGAGTAGGGAGCACTCTCTGTACTTCTGTATTCTTTGTACACCCCCTATACTTCTTCCTGCTTTTCTGCCATCTTCCCAATGATCTCATCAGATTTAATGGTCTCTTCTCAATCCTCATCCTTCTTGACCTGTGACCTTTGACACTGATCACCCTTTTTCTTGATACTGTCTTCTTTCTAGGTTTTCATGCTATTGCTCTCCCCTGGTTTTCCTTCTACCTATCTGATCATTTCTTCTCTGTGTCCTTTGCTGGATCTTCATCCAAATCATGACCACTAACCACAGGGGTCCCTAAAGGCCCTGTCCTGAGCCCTCTTCTCCCTCCATACTACTTAACTTAGTAATCTCATAGCTTCCAGTTTCAATTATCATCTTGCATGGCAAATTTTATACAGAACCACATCTAACTTCATAAGATAAAGACAGCTAGGTAGACAAGTGGATATAGCACTGGACCTTGAGTTAGAAGAACCTTAGTTCAAATCTAGCCTTAGACATTCACTGTGTCACCCTGGGGGTTCACTGAACCTCATCTGCTTCAGTTTCCTCATATATAAAATGGAGACAAAATTAGCCCTTATCCCTGTTGTTGTGAGGATAAAATGAACTATCTATAAAGCACTTAGCAAACATTAAAGCACTACATAAATGCCATCTGTTATTATCGTTATTATCTTTGCAGTTCTCATACAGGGTCAGTATGTGATTATTATCCCATTTTAAAGATGAGGCAACTGATCTTTATACAAGGTCACAGAACTCATAAGAGGTAGAGTCAAAGTCAAATTCAGACTTTCTGACTTCAAGTCCAGTGAACTTTTCATTACATCACACTGGTGATACAACATGGGTATAACAAACTATAACTTTTGAGGAAGGATTACATGCTCTAGTCTACTCCAAAAAGTACACTGTGTTGCTACTTCATATTCTATGACCTCTAGATCTTGTGTTTATATAAATAACTGGCCAGTCTCCATTAGTTGATCTACACAGCTAACTTTCTCTTGCAAAAGATGTTTTTTAAAGTATTTGTCTTTGCTGAATTATATTCTATTTGACCCTGAACTCTACAATTAATACTTTGAAATTCATGAGATAAGACCAGATGTTTGTATTATTTTTTGGAATATTGAGACATGTGAATAGGGACACTATAAAACAACAGTAGATGATGTATGTTTTTTATGATATGTAATTTGCTAGTAGTAAGCCTACTTACATATTATTATGCTCATCATATATTGTACATTTTAAGTAAATTACATGTTCTCCAAATTGCTGGACATGCAACTGTACCATCCCACCAATTTGCACAAACCACTCACTCCATTTCAGAATACACACACTCATTTCTACCTCTCAGAATCCATATCTTTCTTTGAGACTCAACTCAGATGCTATAGCCTTCTTGAAGATTTTCCAAAAGCCACCTGAAAGGCAGGGTGGTAGTTACTAAGAGCATTGGAACTAGAGTCGAAAGATACCACCTCTTACACTAGCTATATGATCTTGGACAAGTCACTTAATTCCAAAGCCTCAGTTTCCTCATCTAGCAAGGTTAAAAAGGTTAAGGTTAAAACGAGATGCTTATAAAGCATTCTGTAATGCCTAAAGCCTCAATGTGAGCTACTGTTATTACCCACCTCAAGTTATCTTATATAACTTACCGATGTCAACACTATATCCCCAATAGAATGCAGATTCCTTGAGGACAGGGACTATTTTGTTTTTGTCTCTGTATCTCTAGTGCTTAGTATTGTGTCTTGAATGTAACAGATGCTTAACGTGATTGCCGAATTTAATTTTTTCAGATTCAACTATCAATTAAAAGTCAAAATTATCACAGAGCAAATTAAATACAAATTAGTATTAGTAAGATTAGTGCTCTCACACCCTTTTTAGTATCTGTTATCTAATCACTGACATCACTACCATGAAAATCAATACTGACTTGTCATGTACCAGTGGCAGTCAAGTATAGCAGTAAAGATCATAGACCCAATGAGACAGAATTTTAGAGTTGAAAAGGGCCTAAAGTTAAGTAGTTGAATTTCCTCATTTAAACAAGTGACTAAACCAAGATTATAGAACTAATAAGAGATTAAAAAGTCAGACATCCAGACTTTCAGAATAAGGCTCTTTATTAACATTTACAAAAGGTAATTCTGAATTATTTATTAAAATAAAGGATTGATTTCCTTTTTAAAAGTATAAGACCAATAAAGGACTAATTAGATTCCTTTTTTCACTAAGTTCAATTTGCTTGAGAGAAGACAATTCAAGTTAATATAAAACATAACACAAGTAATATTTACAATATAACTGCTACACTCTAAGGATAGGAAATATCCCTGATATGGAAAATGAGATAACAATAAACTTTAGTCCAAAAATACTACTTTATCTAGGGTATAAAATATGCTATAAAATTTGTCAATTCTGGATTCAGGATCATAAAGTTAACTGGCTGACAAGCTTAGGGACAGACACTTGTCCAGTTCTTGTCCTTTTTGTTGCCAATGCCTAACGGTTGTGATCCAGTGTTCATGGATCACAACACGTGCTTAATAAATGCTTGACTGATAAATATAAACAAACCACCCTTATGCAAATAATTATTATACTACTATAACAGGAAAGTGAAAAGAGTTTTCCAGGTACTGAAGAAGAGTACTGTGTTATGCCTTTATTAGTTGCATAAAACAACTGAATACAGTCATGGTTAAATCAGGTTAATCAATTTCTGTGGATGACAGGAAAACTACATTAGGTGGATAAAAATTGTGTAGAGGTAAAGCAAAAGTTTGGCAATGATTTTTCGCAAGTAACTGGCTACTGACTGAATTATACAGGTTGCTATTGGGCATGACAGTATAGGACACGTTCAAAAGCTAATGGTTTGAACTTTCAAATGTACTTTTTTCAGGAAAAAGTAATTTTGTTAAAATTTTGTCAATCCTTCCTATCTAACTTTCCTTATATGGAGCTATTTTTAAGCTTTTCATTGCATATACTATTCCCCTAGTATCCAGAATCACAGTCCAGTATCTTTTTTCAATACTTCATTGATTTTTCTGTTCAGGCATTTGAAAGTTGACCTTCCCACTGGGTGGCCAACTGCTATTACTCACACTTTCAATTACTTTTGCAGCAAAAGTAAGCTACAGAAATTGTTTTGGGATGTGCAGTGTTTTTTGTTTTTTTTAACTTTCAGTAACAAATTTTCATCCTATTAAAACCAGATTGTTTCCAAAAAGTTCCTCGTTTCCAACTCTGACAAAAAGGCATTCTGGAAAAGCTTTAATTTTTCTGAATTTATGTGATCCTTCACTGGAAATCTTTTCTGGACCTCACCCATTCCCCCAGTCACATGCAAACATACACACCTGTATACTAAAGATACCATCCTTATCCCAACCCAAATGGACTTCTGAAGATGGAAGTTTTAAAGTAGGCAAAATAGAAAGACCTGTCTCCTGTGGAACTGAAGTTGACACAAGACAGCAAACTCTCCCAGGACTGCAGCAACTTTTCGGCTCTAAGACAAGGGTTCTTAATCTTTTTTTGTATTATGAACGGGGCATTCTGACGAAATGTATATTCCTCTTCTCGGAAAAAAAATGTTTTTAAGTGCATGGAAGTAAATACATAAGATTACAAAGGAAACCAAAGATTGGTGAAAATAATGATGAATTTTTTTTCCCCTCCACGTTCTCCCACTCCCTGGAATCCGTCCATGGACCCTAGGTTAAGAAGCTTTCTACCTTGGGGGTGGTCCTAGAATTAAAAGAGCGACAGGGTCCCTGACATCTAAGTGAGGCGAGTGTAAGGCTGATCAATACAGGATTGTCTCTGCCCCCGCCGTCCCCCAAAAGCTCAGGAAAGAGAGGAAAAGGGGGGGAAGAGAAAAGGGGAGAAAGCGGAGAGAGATGAAGGGCAGGGAAAGGGCGGCCGCTCTCGCTCACCCGCCGGCCAGCCGCGCGCAGTAGCCGCCCCCCCGGGCCGGACCAGGGACGGCCGACGAGGGACGCTCCACGCTGGACACCACCCCCAGCCCCCTCCCCTCCACCGGGAAGGGGGCGGTCCCGAGGACCTCGACCACCCCGGCCCCGCCCCCGACCTCGGCCCCGTCCGCCCCTACCTGTCTCTTAGCGCACCCTGGAGGCGGCCCAGCTTTTCGTAGTAGTCGGGGCCTGAAAAGGGGCCCTGCGCTGAGCACTGCGCCATAGCGCGCGCCCCCCGCCCCGCCGCGTCCCTCTGTATTTACCGGGAAAGCCTAAGCGACCTCCCCGGCATGCTCTGCGGCTCAGCCCGCTCCTCCCTCCTGCGCAAGAGCGGACCGGGGCGTGAGGGGGGAGGGGGCTGCTGAGCTCCCGCGACCTGGGCGGGGGGGGGGGGGGGGGGCGGGGAGGACGCTGCTGCGTGCTCCGCTCTAGCCCCGCCCCTCCCTTCCCAGAAGCCCGAGCTGGAGCGGGCCGTGCCGGAAACGCCCCCCGCCTGCCGACTTTGTCCTGTGCGCCTCGTGTTCAACTTGTCCACGCACGTGAACATGGAGCGGGAGCATCCCCCGGTGCTGCCTTGGGGCTCAGAGGAAGGCCTGCCGGCCTGCTGGCTGTTCTCCGTGCCCCCGGCCCTGGCCATTCTTTGTGGCTGCCCTCATGGCCTGGGATGCCCTCCCTCGTCCTCCACGCCTCCGGATTCCCTGGTTTCCCTCAAGCCCCAGCTCTGGGTAGACGCCTTTCCTAGTCCCTCGGAATCCTAGGGTTTTCCCACTGGTGGTTGTACGTAGCTTGCTTGGACGTCGTGGTTGGCGTCCGCTAGACTGTGAACCCGAACGAGGACTGCCACTTGCTTTCTCTCCGGTGCGTGGCACAGAGGTATTCAGTAAATGCCTTTTGGCAGAAATCCATCCTAAGGCCAGATCTGTGTAGCAGAATCACCCTGATAATTCAGCGTTGTGGTCTGCCCTTCCTTCTGGAAAAAGGCCACGACCTCAGGGAGGTGATGACATGGCTGGCAGCTGAATGGGATTGGAATGAGGGAGGGCTGTGCCAAGTCACCAGCCTCACTTTCTCCTCCAGAGCCATCTGGGTGCAGTGGCCAGGTACAGATCGGGATGACTGGAGATGGCCCAGCCATTCAGGGTGTTGAACTTACTGAGAAGAATGCTTCTACCGGTAGAATGTGAGTCCCTTGCAGGCAGGGATTTGTCTTTTCAGTTTATATATCCAGACTTAGTGCCTTGCCCTTAAGTACCAGTCAGATTAGACATAGTCTTTAGATGTCTTAGTAAAAGATCTAGAGTTGGCTTTGATCAAAAAAGTAAGGCCCTGGCAAAAAGCATGCAAGCTACTGCTGGACTGTACCCCACACCCCCAGTTTACCTGCTTACCTTTGCGTTTCACAGGTATGGGTAAAATCACCTCCACATCACCATGAAGGCTTCAGTGAAGGATGGAGGTAGTATGGATACTATTACTCCCATTTCACAGGTGAGCAACAAGGCTTAGAGATTCCCACAGGTAATTAATACTGGAGCTACAATTCAGACCACACCTGATGTTCTTTTGGTTTGCTAAGCCCCTTAAATTCACTGAAGTAAATGTCTCTGTCAAAGTGTCTCCTCCGTAGACTTTTGTTGTTGTTTCTGTTCTGTCTGACTCTTCATGAACCTATTTGAAAGTTTTCTTGGCAAGGATACTGGAGTGGTTTGCCATTTCCTTCTCTAGCTCATTTTACCATTTGAGGAAACTGAGGCAAATAGAGTTAAGGGACTTGCCCAGGGTCACACAGCTAGTAAGCATCTGAGGCCAGGTTTGAACACAGGAAGATGTCTTCCTAACTCCAGGCTCAGTAATCTCTCCACTTTGTGAAAAGATTGGCAGAGAACCAGATCATGTATCTTTCTTAACTATGGCTACAGAAGTTCTTAACCAAACAAGGGATAGAGGTTGTTATCACAAAGAATTAAATAGATCATTTTGATCAAATGAAATTGAAAAGTGTTTTTTCAGTAACAATCAATGCCCGCAGGATAAGAAGAGAAGTTACCAATGGTGGGGGGGAGGGGGACTTTACATCAGATTTCTCAAGTTTTTTATATCTGAAATATATAAGTAATTAACACAAAGATCAAGAGCTATTCCCCAGTGGACAAATGGTCGGAAGATATAAAGTTCTCAAAAGAATTGCAAACTAATAAGAATCAAATGAAAAATTGTGTTGAATCACTCATGTATGTCCTTCGTTGCCAAAGAAGACAATGCCATCAGAGAAATAATGACATGACTTGCACATGACTTTGTTTTGAGTGAGGAAGGGCTGTGCAGGTTACCAGCCTTACTTCTCCTCCAGAGCCATCTGAATCCAGTGACCTGATATTCTTATAATAAGAAAAATCAGATTAAAACAACTTTGAGGTTTTGCCTTACATCTAGAAAATAGACAAAGGTGACAGAAGATGGGGTTAACAAATGTTAGAGGGCTATAGAAATACAGGCATATGAATACACTTGGTGGCACTAAATTAACTGGCTCAATCATTTGGAAAGCACTAGTTACTAAAATGTTTATACCTTTTGACTCAGAGATCCCATTGCTATCAGAATATATTCTAAGGAGATCAAAGGCAGAAAGAAAGCTCCCAAATAAAACAAAAATATTTAAAGCTCTTCTACTTGATGAATCAAAAAATGAAACAAAGTGGATGCTCATGGTTTGAGGAATGACTAAATGAATTGCCATCTTAAATATAATGGGGCATTACTGTGTTATAAGAAATGAGGAAAGGGCAACTAGGTGGCACAGTGAATAGAGCCTGGGACCTGAACTCAGGTCCTCCTGACATCAAATCCGGCCTCAGACTCTTAGCTCTTACTAGCTATGTGACCTTAGGCAAGTCATTTAACCGAGATTGCCTTGCCTCCCCCCTCCAAAAAAAAAAAAAAGAAAGAAATGAGGAATAAGAAGGATGCAGAGAAGAATAGGAAGACAGGAACTAAAGCGAATTCAGGTTAACAAAACCAGGAAAATAATACAAGCAATAGCTACTACAGTGTAAATGGAAAGAACAACAAAGAAGCAATACTTGAAATGAAGAAAATGACCAAATTTAGCCCCAAAGAAGACATTGGAGAGGTGGGGAAAAATGGGTGTGGAACTTTGCATAGATGATGATCAACTCAGTAAATGTGTAGTTTAGTTTTATGGAAGTGCTCTTTTCTCCCCTTTTCTTGTTTGTTATAAGGAATGGAACTCGTGGAGAAAGGGAGAGGTATATGTCTTTGGAAATTAAAAAATATCAATTTTTTTTTAAAGTATCTCCACCAGTTAACAAAGGCTATTAAGTTTAACCCATGGTTATTTTAATAAAATTTCCTTGCTGGACTGTGAAAAAAAGTCTGTAAACAGCTAGAAGATTCTATCCTCAATAACCAGTATAAAGACCCTGATTTTTGTATAAAAATATATAGTGCAATAACTGATAATTTAGGTAAAAGTAGGGTTTCGTTTGAACTACCACAATAATTACATCAAACTTCTTTGTTTTGGTTTATATAGACCTGGCCAGAGAATGCTTACAAATGTCCTCTAGTCACAAACTGGACCTAGACTTTGTAAATCATTAAACTGCTAAATATTTTGATTTTCTCTATAAAATATGTCTAGTGTCACTTTGCTTATAAAGTTCTTTGAGATTCAAAGATGGGAGACACTGTATAAATTTGCATGAAATGATTCAAGATAGCTTTCCTGCTTTCAATATCATAGAAATAGCTTCTGTGCAACTCTATCCTTTCAGTGATTGATGTTCAGCTGAAATTTTCTATTATGTTGGTGGAATTAGCACAGAATGGCAGTTTTCTTAGGTCTTTTAAAAAATTGTAAAATAAATGGAAATTCTAGTATCCCCTTAGTCATATAACTATATACTTATGAAATCAAAAATAAATGTATTTCTTCAAATAAATTTTAAGGGTATCATGCAATAGACACATTTAACAAAGTATGAATGAATGAATGAAAGTATGATGAACACATAGGATTTCTTTAAATAAAATGAACACAGTTAAAAATATCTTGCATTTGAATAGTACTTTTAAAAATAACTTTTACATAGACTATTTTATCTTAAGAATTCCATAAAGTAAGGCAGTTATTATATGTAAATAGTAAAATGACATGCCCAACTTCTCAGAACTGCTAAGTGGCAGAAAAGGGACACAACACAGTTTCCAAACTATTAACCCAATGGGGAGTTTTTTTCTCTTTTATTATATGTGTTTACACTTAGTATATATTTTGTATTTCCTTATGTGTGTACATACTGTTTTTCCTGAAAAAAAAAAGTGAGATCTTTAAGGTTGGGGATTTTTTCTTTGTATCTTTTTACTGCCAGTGCCCAGCTTATAGTAGTCACTTAGTCAATAAATATTGATTAACCACCTACTATGTGCCAGGCACTGCTGGAAATACAAATATAAATTTTTAAAAAATAATTCCTGCCCTCAAAGAGCTTACATTTTAATTAGGAAGGACACCATATAAAAGGAAGCTGAAAAAGGAGAGGAGAAGTAGAAGAAAAAAGAAATCCAAAAGCAACATAGCCTGTGGAAAAAGGGGAGAAGATTGTATTGAGTCCCTTTCTGAAATAGAGTACCTAGAGTTCATGGCCCTACCCTGTAGTCAGTAGTAGGCATATAATAAATATTTGTTGACTGATTTTTCACACTGCTTTGAAGTTTTCCCTTCCCTTTCTCCTCTCCCCCACCACTGTTCTTGTATCCCAAAATAATTATTTCAGTTTATCATAATGAAGAATGAAGAAACACATGGCATAGTGACTCTTCATTCTTACCCTGTTGGTTTCATAATTGACTGAAGAATGTAACCTATCACATTATTGGTAGATAACACAGGAATACCCTAATTCATGGGCAGCTTAAACCAAATATGCTTCCTATTTCTTTTAAAGATTTGAATATCTAAAACTTCAGCTATTTTCAGTGACTTTTGTGGAATTTCAGAAAGACCTATAAACTCACTTCCACTCATTTCCTAACTACTTGCCTATACTAAGACCATCACCCTTACTTCCCCACCACCACCACCACATTGGACTCTGCCCCAAGATAACCCTGGCTCTGATAGATGAATTAGTGGTAATCTTGCCCAGAACCAGGTTTCTAAGTCACTTTCCAGTCAACTCTATATCATCATTACCTCCATCTCCATTCCTAGGTCCCCTTTACATGTTGTCTTCTCACATTAGAAGTTAAGATGCTCATGGTCAGGGACTGTTTTGCTTATTTGCTTGTATCCCCAATGCTTAGTACAATGTCTCACACAAAGTAAGTGCTTAATAAATGTTCCAATTAGCTAGCTGACTCCAATTTATATTGGAATTTACCTGAAATAAGTTGGTTATCTCAGAAATGCTGGGAAGTTAGATTGTCAAAAATTATTGTAATCCAAGCTTCTCTGGGCATACCTAGTTTTAACATGGAGACTCTCTTGAGTGGCTTTATGCATGCCCATCTTACCTAACATGGAGCCCACTGCATCCTCTACCACATGGGGGGGGGGGTAGCCTTCTTTGGCCTCCTATGTCCTTAAAACTGGTGAGAGCAAGCTGTTCACTCTTTTTTCAGCTCTATTCTTCCATCTTTTCAGCTGTGCTCTTTCAGTGTTCAGCTGTGCCCAAAATCTGGACATCATGAACTGAACCAGTGAGAGGAAAAGGAAAATCCTTCCCACTCCCCTCCCCTTCTTTTACCCTGGCTCTTACTTGTTTCCATTCTGTGTTGTTTGTCCTCAGTTTTAGATCCTGGAGATCATGGATCCTGAGTTTGAGCCATTGTAACCTTGCAGCCAGAACTGCAGATAGGGTGATGTAGCAAGCCATCCAAGGATGGAAACCCTGGGATTTGAAAACCCCTTTTCCCCCAAAGGAGGCCAGATTTAAACTCAGGTCCTTCTGACCCCAGAGCCAGTGCTCTATCCACTGTGACACTTACACACACACACACACACATGCACGCACACACACACGCACACGTATTTATATAAAAGATAGACACTCTAATGAGACATTTTTTACAAATGGGCTTTGTAAAGCTCATTTGTTTGTAAAGTCCCCCAGGGTGGAGTTTGGATTTGGAACTTGGACTGTGATGTCTGGGAACCAAACTAAGCTATGAACCTAACCCTTTTCTCTTCCCCAGAGAGTAAGGTAGTTCAGAACAGTGGAGGGCTATGCTTCCCCTGTGATGGAGGAATAACTTTGTATATTTGTTATTATACCCCAAAGTAAATATTCTTCTGTAAGAGCCCTTATATTATATTAGGTTTGGATATATAGGTTTACACTATATACAGTAAATGTGTGTGAATGAATTCGTGAACTAAATATAAAAAAATCACATAGAAATAAAGGAAAATGAAAAGAGGTACCTTTTAGATCCCTGG
This sequence comes from Notamacropus eugenii, assembly GCF_028372415.1. Lineage (NCBI taxonomy): Eukaryota > Metazoa > Chordata > Mammalia > Diprotodontia > Macropodidae > Notamacropus > Notamacropus eugenii. The sequence continues at coordinate 596,699,644 of NC_092872.1, read as the reverse complement.
TTAGGGGGAAAAATTTTAATCAAGCAAGAGATAGAAGTGGTCATAAAAGATATAATAAAACAATTTCATTTACTTAAAACTAAAAAGCTTTTTGCATGAGCAAAATCAATACCATTAGACTAAGAAGAAAAACTGTCAATCAGGGATTTATTTTGCATCAAATATTTGTGATAAAAGTATAACATACAAGAAGTTTATGGGATCATTATAAGATCAAGAGCCATTCCCCAAAGGATAGTCAAAAGGTATGAACAATTTTCAAAAGAAGAAATGCTGATGATCAACAACCATATTAAAAACAATTCAAATCTGAAATGATAAAAAATGCAAATTAAAACAACTCCTTCCCATAGTCATCATATTGGCAAAGGTGATAAAAGACAAAGTCCATGTGAGAGGGGCTGCAGACAGATAATAAGCACACTAATACATTTGGTGGTAGTGTGAATTGGTCCAATCAGTTTAGAAACAGTTTGGAATTATTTGAGAAATGTCACTAAACTGTTGATTACCAGATATCACAGGCCCACCTATGATTATAAGTGGTAAGTACACCATCTACTCTATATAAGTTAGACTAATTTTTATCCTAAAAAGACAGTGAAGCCACCCTCATACTTAATTAGGCCACAGCATTGTCGCTCAAACCATTGGCATAGTTTCCTGGTTTCTCAAGTATAAATGTCCAGTATATAAAGAGTATGTTTCTCAGGTGACAGATGTCTTATTAGCTGTACTAGTCAACAAACACACTCTTCTGATCAACAGCAGGGTGGCAAATGCAGAAGTGAAGAGAAGTTTCTCCACCTGAATCAATGTTGTATCCTAGCTGAATAACTTTTCCATTTCTATCCTTAAGTAAACTAGACAACTAGGTAGTGCAATGAATAGAATGCTGAGCCTGGGCTCAGGAAGACCTAAGTTCAAATCCAGTCTTTAATACTTACTAACTGTATGAGTGAGCAAATCACTTAATCTCTCTCAGCCTGTTTCCTCATCTGCAAAAAAAAAGAGCATAATAGCACTTCTCTCACAGGGCTGTTTTGAGACTCAAATGAGATAATATTTGCAATGGACTTAACCTAGAACTTGGCACTTAGTAGGCATCTAATAAAAACTTCTTCCTCCTTTCTTTGCATAATGATAGATGGTTCACAAATAACTCGTTTTGTTCCAAATTGGAACTTAAACTGTCAGTCAGGCCTGGTTCTGAACACTTGGTGTCCCCATCAGGATTGAATCAGAATTATCTTGTGGTTAATTTCATGATTGAAGTGGGGAAAAGGTGAAATGTAGAAAAGAGAGCCTCTAGTGATTGGATGGCCAAATGCAGGAGCCATATATCTGCCTTACTTGTATGTGTGTGTGTGTTCATCCTTCGTTGCCAAAGAAGACCATGTCATCAGAGAAATCATGACGTGACTCGCATTCAACTTCGTTTTGAGTGAGGGAGAGCTGTGCAGGTCACCAGCTTCACTTCTCCTCCAGAGCCATATGAATCCAATGACCAGATATTCATCAGGATGACTAGAGATGACCCAGGATGAGGCAGTTGGGGTTAAGTGACTTGCCCAAGGTCACACAGCTAGTGGGTGTCAAGTGTCTAAGGTGAGATTTGAACTCAGGTCCTCCTGACTCCTGCACTGGTACTCTATCCACTACACCACCTAGCTGCCCCTGCCTTACTTGTAGCTGCATACATAGATAATAATTCTTCTTCTGTAGCATAAATATTCTAATAAACCTGAAGACATATGTGATACTGTTTCCCATATGGGGCTCTCTGTTTGTGTGGCTTGAATGCTACCTTTCTTTAGACCTACAGAAAGACAACATGCTGACCTATTAATTATACAGGTAGGGAATACAATATCTCAGTTGCCCATCAAGTGGGTTCTTCTTGTGCCACCTGCTCAGCTTCGTCAACTATCTTCTCTGGTATATGCTTGAGCTGGCCCTTTCCTAAGAGGTTAAGGTATTCCTATTGACCACCAGAGAACAGATACCTAGACTACCCCCTGATTGTAAGGCTGTCCTGTAGAACTAAACAACTTTGAAAGTTGTATATAAAATTTAATCAAAATATTTAAATATGAGTTCCTCTGTTGGTAACTAGTTTAGAGCCTCTTTCTTATAACTGCCTTCACCATTTCAGTTCACTGACTACTATATTCATAGATTTAGATACTTAGTAAGTTGAGATCAAATGAAAAGCAACTAGATCAGACATCCCTCTATTGTGATACACACCTCCAGCTATCTCCTAATTGTTCTCTCAGCCCTCTCTCACTCAAAATCAAGTGCAAGTCATGTTATTATATCTCTGATGGCATGGTCTTCTTCGGCAACCAAGGACAAACATACTCAAAATTGTTCTTCTGTTTCCCTTCCAGATCTTAGTGTGTTTTCAGGGAGAATTCTGCACAGATCCAGTTCTTGTAAAAAGATTAGGGGGAGTAGTATTTTGTGCCACACCTCAGAATGGTAAATAAAAAGGGAAACTGGGAATGATGATAAAGGGTTATCTCTCCTCATTACAAACTCATTAACTAAAAAAGAAATTAGTTTCCCTGGTTCACCAGCCCAGTGGGAGTCATAGTAATTGGCTATCTCAGCAAATTTAAATCTTTTCTCTTAAGATGTCGTCTTTGGTTCAGGCTCAAAACTTCTCCCAGTGCTACCGTTTCTGGCTTTAGGCAGGGCTATAGCCTATATATTTTCATCATTCTGGGTGGAAGATGGTCACTTCTGACTACTTCCATCTCTCTCTTCCAAAAGACTGAATTGCAAAGAGAGAAAGAGAGAAAGTTAAATGAGGATGTTATGGTGTATGATTAGCATCCTCTTTGTCTTCCAGTGTAATTTCTGCCCATTGCAAACAAGAGTTCACTGAGGAGGAAGGAAAGGTAACCTGCTAGTTGTGCTAGGATCATCAATAATTGCTTTGCCCTTCTCTATCCTTTTTTGTAGAATGGAAAATTTTTTTGTAATTGAATTCTCTATTCTCTGTATATGGAGAAAAATCTCAACATGAAATATGATTAGTGTTCAGTATTTCATGATCATAGAAACAAAGGACCAAAGAAATCAAGAGGTGATGGAAGTTAGGTGATAACCAAAGCAGTATTTTTAAGAAGATTATGTGACATAAATATTTTGTGATATTTGTCCCTACCAGAAGTTCTAAATAGACGCTGTCACACTAACAAATAATGTATTCTATATAGAATGTTAGTCAGCACCAGTGTTCTACAAGCAAAATCTATTTTATTTCTTACAGATCCTTTTCAAATCATTAATTTGCTCATCTGTGCAAAGTCAGAATGAACTTACTGAGGGAAACAAGTAAATTTGTTTCAGTAAATCAATAGCATAGAATCGATACTCTACTATCACAAAGTGGGTTCTTTGCTGAGGTACAAACTAAAAATGAATGCAAATGACCCCCTCTTTATAAGTCTGAGATATATGTCAAAGTAGGAAGAAAGTCAAGGACATAGGTTTAAATGTACTGTGGTCATTCATTAAAAAGCAACATTTTTTTTAAAGACTTTAAGTATTCTGACTTGAAATATTTCTAAATTGTCATTTAGCCATTTGTGAAGTTTTGATACCAGTGCAAAATATGGTACTGAGGATTCCAGGAAGGTACAAAACAATATTATCCTTCTCACCATCTGAATGATACATGATTTCAATATTTAATGTGGTTTCATAAATCTTAATAATCTAGTTAATGAATTATGTTTCTTGATGATGATGGGGTTTGTTTTTTTTTTACTCTAAGGCCAAATTACATTCAAGATTAATCAACAAAAACAACAATCTTCCTCCCCAAGTCAAGAATTTTACTTGGGAAAAAAAATTCTGATTCTCCACTAGGATAATGAGAAAGGCACACAAACTTCTTCCAAAAACTAAGCCCCGAAGTAAAACCGCACCTCAGAGTCTTTATGCACTTTTTAGAGGCAGAGGGCATCACAACCCTTGACAACCAGTGCCTCATTAATAAAAGGTGTGGGCCTTCCTACAGATCTTCCCAGGCCCATTAATGGGTGGGAGAAGATCTTCTTTAATCATACTATTCAATCAGAGGCATTTGATTATACTAAAACAAAAAGAGCAAAAGATCCTACTTTGCTTGCCATCACAGCTCCCAAAGTTACTAAACTGTATATACCCTTTAACCAAACAATATTACTGCTAGGTTTATAACACAAAGAGATCAAAGGAAAAGGAAAGCCTTTTGTAGTGGCAGAGAACTCAAAACTAAGGGAGTGCATGTCAGCTGGCAGAATAGCTAAACAAACTATGATATGTGAATATATGGGAATTTTATTGTGCCATAGTAAATTATTAAAGGGATAGTGTTTTGGAAATCTAGGAAGACGTGTATGAACTGATGTACGGTGAAATGAACAGAATCAGGAAAATAATTTTTAAAATAACAAAAACATCATAAAGACAACTTTGAAAGACAAGAACTCTGATCAATGCAATGAGCAACCATAATTCCAAAGGACTAATGATGAAGCATGCTACCATTTAATGATAATAATAGCAAACATTTATATAGCATTTACTCTGTGCCAACGTAGTGTACTACATAACTCTGTGTGTGTTTATGTATACATATAGATAAAGATGGACATATGCTTGGGTTTGCTTCTAGGGAATGAAAGAATCTTTCCTTCCTAGCTGGAGCCATATTCCTGCTGGTAAAAAATTTAGGGCTGTCAGAGAAGTGACTTCTCCTTTCCCAGCCCTATCCTCCATCAGGAGCGTCTACAGCATGATCACACTACCAGTAAAAGATAAGATCTATACTTGCTGCTTCATGTTTTCATTGCTTCTCTGTGCATATCTTTCCTTACTGATTGCTATCTCTACACTCCTTTCACCAGTTTCCTGGCATACAATCTCATCAGGTATCCATCTCCTTTACCTCCTTCCTTCATCTAGGCTTTGTCTGAGGTGGGTTTGGAGGGGGAGAGCAGGGACATAGCAGCAGCCACCTCATAAACCTCTTTCTCCCCCCAAGTCCGCTGGGTCTGCTTGCTCTGCAGTCTGTTTTTCCCTTTTGAAGGCCACTTGATTCCCCTAATGCAGAAGCGTTTCTTGCTTTCATTTGTGCCTCAGGAGTCTCTCCCATGCATGAAGAGACTTACACATCCATTTCCTCTTGGCATATGACCTTTACACTAGTGATACAATTGTAATCCAAGAGCAAATTGTACCAGTGAATTTCACATGCATCATCTTATTCTTACAATAATTCTGTAAAATAGGTTAGGTGAATATTATCTCTGACTACTTTGTACAAAAGGGTAAACTGAGGAATACAATCTGCCTGGAAGAGCAAAGTTAGTTTGGGAAGGTGTTAGAATTAACAACCTCTGGAGTAGAAGTTTACATTGTGCTTTGGAGTTTACAAAACACTGTCCTCCAAATGGCCCTATCAGGTAGGAAGTACAAGAATTATTATTAACGTTTTATGTATGATAAAAAAAAATTCTGGAGTTTCAATGAGATTTAAGTCCTCCCACAGCTAATACATTCTGCTCCCCGGATTCAAAATGAAGAACCTTTTCCATGATATCGTGATATCTAGAAACTTAGTAATTGTATCATTTTCCTATTTGAAATCCTGATGAATGGGAAACAGTTGAAATTAGGATACTAACTTTAATACTTATATTTTAATAAATTTAAATATAATTCAAGGATTATTTTTATTAAATTCTAATTTCTTGGAGTTGATAAACAATAGTTCATTGGGGTTACTTTTAAATTACTTAATTTGCTCACTTGTAAAATGTCAGATTTTATTTACTGATGAATATGAGTGTTTCTTTTCATTTTCAGTAATGGAAAATTTGTATTTAATGTTGGTTACTATGTAGTGAATTTCAGTACAGTGGCTACATAATTTCAAAAGGTTCATCAGTAACTTCAGAAAGCATAATTGATTTCAAGAAGTCTTAGCATTAAATATGAAATTAAAAAGCACTGGATAAGAAAATAGAAAAGCATTAGGTTTTTTTATCCTGCAATACAAGTAATAGTGTTTGAGAAGCAAAAATCTTGCTAAAGAAAATGCTGATGTTAAGGAGCTTCAGAAGTGCACCTTAAAAATCAGTAGAGTATGTTAGAGAAAACCATCTGCTAGAGGTACTAAAAACTGGGAAAGAAAAAAATATTAAACCATTAGTTAAGAATTTTTGCTTTATAATACCTAATTACTTTAAGTGTAAGGGAATTCTTCCACCACTACCTTATTTGATGTTATATAAGGGCAAGACAATAATTTAAATGAATAAACATTGATGATTCACCTTGTGATCTCTTAATGAGTTGTAAATCTTTTTTGGGTAAAGAAGGGAATAGCTGATATCCTGACCAAATCAACTAGTAATCACATCTCTAGAGAGTTTTAAATAACTAAATAATAACTAAAGCCAGAAGTCAGTCCAACAGGAAAATGGTCAAATTATGGAAGCCCAGGAGATCCTTGAGGAGACAGATCTTATTACCTGTACCAGAGGGCTTTAAGGAGGGGTGAGTGAGCCCAGAGGGAGTTTAACACTCCCTTCCCCCCAGATCAAGTTATTTGCAAACCAGGATCAGTAGTACACCATGCAACCAGTGGACACAATGAAGAGAAACGTGGACAAGCATGGACACAAATAGATAAAGACACAGAAAGGCCTTCGGGGGCAGGATACTTTAGAAGAGAGTATGGCAGTAGGAATACTAGTTATGAATTCCAGAAAGACACTGATCTTTGATAGTCTCCCAGAGAATTATCTACATCTAAGGGAAATTTTCATGAGGGTTCCATCAGAGGAAGAAAGGATTTACCACTGCTAGGATTCATGAGGTACCTTTTTGCCACATGAACTCAATTACTCTTATATCTTGAATTTGAGGCCACTTTCTGCAAAAACCTTATGTTTGCAAGAAGAGAGCATGTTTTAGGAAAAAACCTTATACAAAAAGCTAATTAAAACTACCTACTGATTTGTGGTGATAATCATTTAATATCATTTTTGAACCTGAGTAAGGGTCAGAGCCTGAAAGAAGAGCCTGGACCTAACAGTTCATTTGTTCCCTGAAGTAATCTCAGAGAATACCTCTTCCTGTGTCAACAAGGGCAGATGGGACTGAAGAGCATTTTCCTCTGTTTATGACCATTAAGGATAAGACCTTTAACCCAAGACATGAACAATGGGATCTTTTCTTATCTTAATATTTTATGGACACATATTGTGTAATGGCATGTTAATGGTAAAGAAAACACAGATATTCTGGGTCGTAATTTCAATTGACACTTTGTCAACTCTCTTATCTTATTGTATTTACCACCTATTCAATTAAGAAAATTCTTTTCTCATAATATGGTTAAACATATATGTAGATCATAAATTTGAGTGACATAGAGACCCTGAGTTGAGATTGTTCTAAATCATATTTAAGATTGGTCATTCAAAACTTTTGTTTTGGCTCCATGAAGCATGTATCTGCTAGCTTTAAGGGAATAAACAATATGAATTTACATATCACCTAGCCTGTTTGCCTCCTTTGATCAAACTTTCAGGTCGACAGTGGCCAGCAGTAATTCTAGAAATCCAATTCTGCAGGGATTAGCCCTAGAACACCAGACACTTTATCCCCCTAGTCTGGCATTTCATTAGCTGTCCCCCATGCCTGTAACTCCTTTCTCCTCTCTGCCTGGCTTCCCTGTATGAACTGACAACAAAAGATTCCTAAACTTGAATAATTTAGAAAGAAGTTTATTAAGTTGTCCAGCAGAAAAAGAGATGGCCCACTGCCTTCAAGTATCAATAACTTATACATTTCACAGGAGTCAAACAAAGGAGCAAGGAAATAGCTGATCGAACAGCACAGAGGCAGTTTCCAGGTATGACATGTAGGTTGCTTGAGATGTATAATGGGAGAATCTTCTTACATACATTACATTCTTACATTCATCTTTAGATCTGATTAGACTTCTGGTCAGCGTAACCTAGGACCTGAGTTTAGCATTAAATGAATCTAGTCTCTAAGCAACAGATGTGGTTTCTCAGCCAGAAAGGGCCAGGTTCAAATCATACCACAGAGTTTTCCCACAATTTCCTCTTTGGGGCTTTAAGCCCAACTTCACTATACTAGCAGAAGCACAATTACAGAAGCAGACAGGTAGGTTAAGGTTTAAAATAACCAGAGTCCATGTAGGCATCTCCTTCACTCCTCATTTTTTCTTAAAAGTTTGACAGAATTCCTTTAAAGAATGATAAGGACCAGATTAATGGCAATTCATAGTCACAGGAATTGAGTTGAGTAAGCATCAAGGACTATAAGTCAGGGGACTTAGACTTACACTGGGAAATGAGTCCACTCCACAATATAGAAAGATTTCCCAGACATTGAAAAAACACATATAACCACAAGTATCACAAAAGTTAAAAAAAGACAAATCCACATCTCATGCTTCTTTCAATGTTATTAAACAGTGGTAATCTCACACATTTCCTAAGGAAATAAACCAAAGTTAAACAGACTCTGCAAGTAAACTAAGTTAAATGATAGATTAAACTACCTTTAATTGACTTAATTCATTAGAGATCTTAGGTGTCTTATGTAGCTGCCAGGTACTTGGAAACATTTTCCCTAGAAAATACTGGAATAGGCCTTGTTCCCAAAGCAATTGTGGAAGAGTATTACTCTTAAATTTGATTTTGCAGTAACTAGTTCAGGTGGTAAAAGCCCTTCAGACTTTATGGAGTTATACTTATCCTTTTGTCATTGTTCTTAATAGAAACATTTGAAAGACATATATATACACACACACACCTGTGTACACATATATGTGTGTGTATATATATTATATATATATATTAGTTCTTGGAGAAGGCAATCTATCTCATTGCTTTTTCTGAGTAAAGTTTATTACCCCATTAAAATATGTAACGCTTAACATTGTTATCACGTCACATTTTTGTCTTAATTGTCCTGTCTCCCCTTTGAGAATAATATATCCTCAAATCATCCAGATAGAACGAAATAATAATAAGGATCTAATCTTATACATGAATATATAACAATTAGTGACCACAAATTCAGAATAATAAAATTTAAAACAGCAAGATCATTCATATTTGCATCCCATTATGGTATGTTTGATACTGCAAGCACAACAATAGGATTCACACACACAGACATACCATATGTATATGTATATATACATATATATTGTTTTCAAAAAAATATAAACTCTTACAATTCACCTGCCCTTGTTAAAGAAATTTGTTATGAAAGGAAGAAGGGACATGGTTATAACAATATCAAGACTGTCCCTTTAAGGGCACAGACTGACTTGCCACAAACAAAAAGCTTGCTTCCAGATAAGAGTCATAATTAGTCTTTATTTTAGAACAGTAAATTATATAGCAAAGTTCCACATTATTCACAGGGTATCATAGCCAGGTTTAGAATTAACCACGTGAGAAATTTTCCTGTTGACAAGGGAAATTGAGTATTATGGAAACCAAGTTAAGAGTTTCTACCTTCTCCTATGCAAATTGATCCTCTCAACCTCCCCAGGCATAGACATCTACCTGTAGCAGTTCTCAGATTGCACACCTTTTGAGAAGCCCTTGGCTTTTCCCTTACATGGTGAATTATTGACATATATAGGTATATCTATACCTATCTCTCTCTCTCTCCATATATGTATGTATGTATGTATACATATAAAATGACAATTCTGGCAATTATACCTGAAATCAAGACTCAAGACAATATCAAATTATAGTCCCGAGAGATTTTACTTCAAATAACTAATCATAGCTTAGGTAAAACTATTATTTTTTTTCTATGTTGTTGCAATAACAATTAACAATAAACATATACAATTCTTATCTTGTACATCTTTTCTTATTTAAATATATTCTAGAGCAGATATCAATTATTATAAATTAAGAAAATAATCACATTCTGTGATTATATACATATAGTGAATACATGATAGTTCACTCAAAACCCAGAAAGCACTGGCTACTGTAAAACTTGAGGCTAATAGATATCCATATCTGAAGGTATTACATATTAACTCTTAAAGCCATAATAAAATGTTGAAATCTGAGACCTGTCAGTACTAAGTTGGCTCAAAGATATAATTTAAATACATATTAAGTTCACTTCCATAATTTTCCTAAACAATAACCAATATATCAGATAAAAAATCACTCTTTATAAAATAAACTTTTAAGCCCCTTTACTTCAACTGTGAGAGATCCTAGTTTCTTATTAAACTACTTCGTTATTTTAGAACTTCACAACATTCTTTCAACTTCTTTCACAGTTAATAAGATTTTTTACCTTATTCAGGCTGAAGACATAACACACTGAAAATCTGGCAAGTCCATGAAAAACTTCTCAGATAGCTACAAAACCTGTGATACTTAACTTTAAGTTATTATATCATCATCATCATTCATTCATTCATTCATTTCAAGAAAAATGCATATCTAACTAAATACTCGATAAGATTTTTTTTAAAAAACCATATTAATAACAATCTTTATCTAAAGGAGTTACTTTTTAATTAATGCAATTTTATCACCCCTCTGGATATCAATTTTCAAATTAACATTTCTCATGTGTTAATTTTCCACAAATCACAATATAAGAAAAATGAAAAGCCTAACAATAACATAAATAATATGTTTTTAAAAGATACCACAAAACTTTTGCCAGTCAAATAATATCAATTCAATTGAATGTGTGTCCAAAACATAGAAAAATCACTCCATCAATCTATCATTTTGGCATTCTATACTAATAGAATATAGATTAATTGCACTTTTTATTTAAGCAATTTCTAAACATGTCACCTTAATACTAAATATCAAGTGTATTTTCCACTGTCTGATATACTTATCAAGGGTCAAACATCACAATTACCTCACTTTAAATGAAATCACATTATAATTTAGTTTTAAAACAAACTCAATCAAATCAAATCTGAATTAACAATCGGAAATGGTGTCATTAAAATCTCAAAATTTCCTAATACTATTAGTTGCCAACACCTCAAATTATACAACCTATGGCTTTCAGTTAGCGCCATTCCAAAGATTTATGATGGCACTCTAACATTCTCATTCTTCTTAAAATATTTCAGAATTTATAAAAATCTTCAAACCATAATTTGGAAATTCACAGCAAAAATATTATCCTTTAATTGCAAATTTAGTCTCTAGTTTATAATGCCATAAATTTCTACAAACCAGGAAAAAGTTTTCATTTTTTTTCATGCTTGTTCAACTTTATCTTAGTAGTCCCAAGCTGGTGAAGACTGAAATGACTGAAAGAAAGTATTTTATAGATTTATTTTTAAAATGTTTTTTCTTTCCTCCTAAAACCTTATTTCCCACTGAAAATTTGAAGGGGGAGTAAGTTCCTGCTTACTGGGATGGAGAATTTAGCATCAGATTACAGAAAGCTAGAAGAATTGTCTCAAGTATGAAACTTCTTTAACTTCTCCCACCATTCTAAACTTTTGACTGCAGTTTGTGTTTGTTTTTAGTAGCAGTCTTTCTGGCTGGTTGCACTTTCCCCTTAGGGAAAGGTAGCAGAATCTATTAGACACAAGACAAAGATTTTCCCAAGAAGTAAAAGAAAGGATTCCCTACAGTTGGGGTATGAGCATTTAGCACACAGTAGACTCAACCTTGCACAAATTTATTTTGACTAGTGTACCTGTGAGTTACCCTCATTAATTTGTGGGTGGTCCTAAATAAATGAGTGTAGGATTAATGTTAGGCAACCAGTTCTTCAGGGTCACTCAGTCAACCACAGAGATGAAGGATTCCCTCCTGGCAGGCCATATGGTTCAACTGATAGCCCTTATATTTGCTGCTGCCATTATATAGTTGCAGACCACGTATACTGTTTATTTCCTAAGAGTCAGGGAAGGGTAAGAGAAGTAGAAGAAGAGAAAAAAGGAGAGAGAGAAAAAAAGAAAAAGACTTACTGGAAGACAAGCCAAATCAACAGAAGGCAGATTTCTACACTCCTCTCCAAACTCTTGGTTGATCAGTCCAAGAAGAATACTCATTTGCCCATAAAGGTGGCAAAGCTAGTTCTGACTCTTCCTGAGTAATTCCCCAGGTCAAGACAGTATACAGCCTCATAGCTTTCTGGACACCCAGAGTCCAAATTCCTAAGACCTAGTCCAGAGACAGAGTCAACTTGACTGTGTTCCACCTGAACCACAGGAGTTCTTTCTGGTTCTTACTGTGTAGAGTGATCTTGTCAAGGTTAAATCCCACCTCTTAGGTCAACCATCAAATATCCCATTTCTGACACCAATTTATGATCTAAGAACAAAAGATTCTTAAACTGGAATAATTTGGAAAGTAGCTTATTAAGTCATCTGGCACAGGATGAGAGCCAAAAAGTGTTTGTAAGTTACACATGTTACAGGATTCAAACAAAGAAGCAAGGAAACAGTAGCTTACTAGCCAGCACAGAGGCAGTTCCCAGATAAGACATGTGGGTTGCTTGAGATGTATAATGGGAGAAAACTACTTACATTCCTCCCATCAACCTTTGGACCTGACTGGATTTCTGGTCAGCATAACCTAGGTCCTAAGTCAAGCATTAAATTAATCCAGTCTCTAAGCAATAGGTATAGTTTTTCAGTTCCAAATTATTCCCCCTCTCCTCTTCCTCCCTAAAATGGTAAGCAATTTGATATAGGTTACATATGTGAAATTGTGTAAAACATATTTCCCTATTAGTCATATTGTAAGAGAAGAAACAGACCAAAAGGAAAAAAACATGAAAAAAATAAAGTGAAAATGGTATGCTTTGATCTGCATTTAGACTACATCAGCTCTTCATCTGGATTGGAAAGCATTTTCCATCATGAGTCCTTTGAAATTGTCTTGGATCATTGTATTGCTGAGAAGAGCTAGGTCACTTGATCATCTTTAGTATATTTCTATTAGTATGTAAAATGTTCTCTTGATTCTCACTTCACTTTGTATCAGTTCATGTAAGTCTTTCCAGGTTTTTCTGAAATCCACCTGAGGATGGGCTCTAATTTTTAAGAAGTTTTTCCTTAAAAGTTTAAATTTGCTTCTTTGCAACTCCCACATATTGCTCCTAGTTCTGTTCTGTGGGGTTAAGCAGAAATTTAAATACTCTTTCACATGAGAGCCTTTCAGTTACTTATCAGATCAAAGAACTAGATGAAACCTTAGTGATCATCTAGTCCACAACCTTCATTTTCTAGTTGAAGAAATCAGTACCTATGGATAGTAAATGATTTTTACAAGGTGAGAAGGTAATAAATAAGAAAGTCAGAAATTGAATCCTGGTCTTCAGGTTCTAAATTTTTATCGTTCCATGGTATCATACTACTCTTTGTCGAATAGCTTAAGTTCCTTCAACCAATTCTCACATAGCATGATTTCAAGGTTGTCATTTTTTTTTTTGATATTCCTCAGATTTTCAATTTGCTTCAATTTCTTATGCCCCAAATTGAACACAATACTCCAGATGAGGACCAGGTGAGAATATAGTGGACTTTTAACTCCTAATTCTGAACACCTTGCTTCTGTGCAGATTAGGGTTTCATTAGCTTTTGGGATAGCAATATCATAATATTGACTCTTATTGAACCTATAGTTTACTAAAACCCCCAGATCATTTAAAGATAAATTATGTGTCCTTGTTTCCTTTCATTTTGTACTGATGAAATTGATTTTCTGTACCTGGATATAAAAATTTGTATTTATCCTTTTCAACTTTCATCCAATAATGTAGCTAGAAGTTATCTTGGATCATGGCTTTTACTTCATAACTTAGTATGTCATAACTTTTTAACCTTATTATTATATTACTGGCATAAATTAAATTAATTACATGAAAGATTAATGCAAGATCACAAGTATTTTCCATGTGTGTTTTGCCCATTGTTATTAGAGTCAAGAAACATAACACACATAGATTAGATTAAGTTATCAGAATGGCCTGACCTTTTAAAAAACACTTGGTGTATGGATGTATAATACATACAGTGAAGGAAGAAAGATATTATGGGATGGAAACTAAAATGCTGGATAATCCTGGAGCCAGAAGAACAGATACAAAAAGGAGGAGCCATGAGTAAAAGAAGAGCAAATAGCAGAGAAAAAGAGAGGAGAGGAAAGAGTAAAGGATCAGAAAACATGAGGTTGTTAAGTGCAATTTGTCCACAAACATTTTGTGGGACTCGCCTAATTTAATTTACAATAATAAGAATCTTTTCTAAACCAGTCTATCAAAAGGTATAACATTCTTTAATTTGTGAATATCTGCCATTTTATCTAATTAATTTAAACAATAGCATATAATTTCCCAAAAGATAGAATTTTCTATTCCAGCTAAATTTAACAACAGCAACAATAAAAAAAAATATGTGGTAGAGATTCATTTATTTTGCCAAGTTCTATGTTAGAGCTCTTATATGCTTACAACTCTCATTGAAGTCAATTGGAATTATGCACACAGAGGGGCTCTGGGATCAGACCCTTTGTTGACAGAGAGAAGCACTTAAAGAAGGTAAAAGGTTTGAAGATCCAAATCCTTGGACTCAAAAAAAAGCTGAACCATTGTCTGTGTTGATTAATGAAGCCTTTAGTGGAGTGAGATAATGTGGTTTTACTGAATGTGGAAAGCTCCTATAGCATTGAAATATTAGGAGCATGAATGTCAGTCAGTAGGATAGTAACCTCGTTAATGTATCTTGAGATTACTAGACTCTTAAAAAATCACTTTTGGTTGATTTCATAATTATTTGCCACTTTGATGCACTCCTTATAGGGTTCAACAAGTACTCCTAACTACAAGGGTTTAAAACAAAGGGAAGTGCTAGGTCTATTCTTACAATTCAACAGGTTTAAGGGAAACCCCAACAAAAGACTTTAGAGGTCCCTTCAAATTCTAATTTTCTATGATTCAGGGTAACCTGATTATGCTTCGTATATACATACATACATATATGTATATATACACACATACTCATATATATACACACATACATATGTATAATTTGACATAATTTTCCAAATGTCTTCATGACTGACAGTATCAAAGACCTTGGTCAGATCTACAGATTCTGCTCCTGGCATTTCTCCTGGTGTTGTCAAGCAGCAAATTGAATCACTTCCATTTGAATTGCCTTAGGAAGATTCTGAAGATCACCTGGCAGGATAAGATGCCAGACACTGAAGTCCTTTCTTGAATTAAACTACCAAGCATTCAAACTCTGCTTCAGAGAGCACAACTCCAATGGACTGGCCACAGTGTTTGAAAGTAAAATATGTGTTTGACAAAAGACTTTTATGAAGAACTCACACAGGGCAAGCATTCACATTGTGGTCAGAAGAAGAGATACAAGGACACTCTCAAGGTCTCTCTTAAGACTTTTGAAATTGATTGTGTGACATAAGAGACTCTGGAACAGGACCACCTGGTATGTTGTGACCACATCAGAGTAGGTGCTGTGCTTTATGAGCAAAGCAGAAATGAAACAGCTCAAAGGAAACGTAGAATGCACAGATTTGGAATATCCACCCCCATATGTTCACAAAGACTATTTGTGCCCTGTGGTAGAACATTCCAAGCTTGTATTGGTCTGATCAACCACAGTTGAACACACTGAAACTTGACTCTAGCATACTGATGTCATTTTGGTCTTCTTTGAGAACAAAGGACAACTGTATGTATGTATATGTACACACATAGTTTTATATATGTGTGCACGCACACATATGTGTATATGTATGTATATGTGCTTGCATGTGCGCGTGCACATGCACATACATACACACACATACCCTTTTGAGTCTAGATTCCCAAACAGCACAAGATGGACTCTTTAATCAGAGTGAAAAAAGAAAATCCCTTTTGTGTTGTTGAAATGGTGACTCTGAAGCTATTGTCCTAAGCACAGGATAAAACTACCTTAAATCTCTATAAAGCAAGCAGTGAAAGATTGGAAGGAAAAAATAAAAGTATTTATGAGGCACCCACATTGTGCAAGGTACTGTGCTAAGTACTTTTTCAAATATTATCTTGTGTGCAAATATTATCTCATACTACAACCCCATAAGGAAGACACTATTATTTCCCCTATTTTGCAGTTGAAGAAATTGAGGCAAACAGGGGTTAAGTAATTTATCTTGTATCAGACAGCTAGTAAGTATTTAAAATCATATTTTAATTCAGATCTTCCTGACTCCAAGAAGCTAGGTGGATAGACCAAGTTTGGAGTCAGGAAGACCCAAGTTCAAATCCAGCCCAGACATTTACCTGTGACCTTGGGCAAGTCACTTAACCCTGTTTACCTCAGTTTCCTCATCTGTAAAATGAGAAGGAAATGACAAACCACTCAAGTATCTTTGCCAAGAAAACCCCAAGTGGAGTCATAAAGAGTTGGACATAATTGAACTGACTGAACAACTCCCTGACTCCAGGCCAAGTGTGCTATATCTGTGAGGCTACCTAGCTGCCTCTTTAATTGAAGATGGGCTTTTGTGGTTTGTGTACACACACATACACACACATATGCACACACTCACATACATATACACATACATACATACACATGTATGTATATATAGTCATATGCTAATGAAGAATAGTAATATGCTAATGATATTTTCTAGTCTATGTATACCCAATAAAGTAATTTTGGGAAGACTCATCACTCTGGTTTAAATTTCCAATACATCTTGTCTAGATTATTGTAGTAATCTCTGAACTGATTTTCCTTCCCCTAGTTTTTCCCCTCTCCAGTGCATGCTTCAGCCATTGATCAAGTTATCTTTCTAATTCCCTACTGTAGTTAAATTATTTATCCATCCCAAAATCTTTATTGGTTTGCCATTAACCAATATAACCCATGTCCCAAAGCCCATTGATATCAGACTTTTCCCCTATTGGTGGAGGTCAACATTCTATGCCTGTGTAAGGAGCAGGGAGCAGCTGTTAAGAGTGGAAGAGAGTAGAGCCTCTCTCTGAAATGCTTCAAATCTCTTCAATACCTTGAAAACTTTTTTCAAGTTTCAAGTTTCTTCTTCTTCTTAAGTTTCTTTACATTTTGTACTTCCTTCAGGCATATCTGACTTCCAGCTTCAAGAGAGAACATGGACAATGCCAACCCCACTTCAAATTGAAAAGATTGGCAAAATGACATGAGAGGAACTAGCTATCTTCATCATGCCCCTATCCCCAGATAGAGGCCCCCAAACTAGAGAGTTTGAAGAACTTCCCTTTAGATGAAATCTAGGACTCTCTTGGTTGAACTGTTGTCTTTATCCCAATAGGAGAGAGTCTTCAACTCTGTATTGTCTGGTGTATATTCTCCTAGGTATGCTTTCTTTGGTTTCTGTTTCGTTTTTGACTTAGATAAATGGGTTTCTTTGTTAATTGCTATGTGTGTTTATTGTGTAACTGGTATTTAGTAGAAGGGAGTCAAGCCTTGAAGATAAAGCTTAGGCTTCTTTTCCTCCCATCAATAAACAGATCAGAAGTTTACCTTGAATCTAAAAATCATGTCTCCTAGACTAATAATATTTAAGAGAGCAGGCAGATATAATTCTAGCCTTGTACTCCCTGTACTCTAAAGAGAGCAGAGTAACTAGACTTTTGTCCTCACCTTCTACTTCCTCTAGAAAATAAAGTCTGCCTTGGAAAAGGGTGGTGGTGGTGATGGGAAGAGATTAGAAATGTTTATTGTGCCTCCCTTTGAACCTCACAATGATACCCTCATGCTATATGTTGGGGATCTTGCTATACTAATGAATAAGTAATAATTTCCTTATCCTAGCATTCAGCTTACTATGCCATTCTACCTTTCCAGCCTTATCAAAGAAGACTCTTTTTATATATTCTACATTCCAACCAAACTAGACTTCTTTCCATAACATATTCTTATTTTGCCTTTTTCCTTCCTCACACCTTTGCTTCTATCAAGGACCATACCCTATAGCACTGGGGAGAAGGTAATATATAAAGGCAACATATAAATGCCTAGAGATGTAGGCTGAAACCAGATTGTAAAGGGCATTGAATGACAAACTGGGGAGTTTGTAGTCAATCCTAGAAGCATTAGAAAAGTCATAGAACGTATATATATATATATATATATATATATATATATATATATGAGAATATATACCAGAAAATATTGTCTCAGTTCAATCAAGAGTCTCTAATGTAGCAAGCTGGAGATAGAGAACTGATGCAAACTGCTGGATCCTCTCATATCAATTTCTTCCCAGAGTCTCTCTTGGTTGAGTTGAGGTACTTTATTCCCAACAGGAAACATCCTTCATTCTGTATTGTCAAGTATATATCCTCCTATGTATACTTTCTCCGACTTCTGGTTTGTTTGGGGTTTTTTTGCTATTTCCCTTGGATGAATAGGTTTCTTTGCTATTTGCTATGCGTGTTCATTATGTAATTGGTATTTGCTAAGAAGAGAGTTGACTTTATAATAAACTGCAGGGTCCTGCTTCCCTCATTAATGAAACAGCGATCAGAAGTTAGTTTGAACTTGAAAACCACATCCCTTAGACTAACAATATTTAAGGGAGCAAATAGATATATAATTATAGCCCCATTCACCTCTCTCTGAGGAGAGTAGAATGGTTAGCTTCTGGTCCCAATCTTTTGCTTTCCCTCTTGGCAGAAAATAAAGTCTCTTTTAGAGAAGGGTCAATGGAGAAAAGGCTAGAAATGTAAATTCTTCCTCCCTTACAGCCATACAATGACATGTACATGCTACATGTCAGAAACAGCATTCCTACATAGGCATATGCTATCTATCACCTGAACATAAGGAAAAAGTAGATAAGCAATTTGGGGAACATCATTAATTGTGAAATTCGAAATACAGCTGATTCCCATGAGGACAAAAAAAGGAGTTATCTAAAGAAACTAATGTAGATCAAAGGGATATTTCTGCCTAAGTTACCTTTTTTAAAAAGACATGTATAGAATGTAGAAGCAAGAGCAGGTAATGGAGCATGAATTTGAAAAAGTGTTATGATCAATACCATCAGGAGTGTAGATTTTTAGAATGAGTGGTCTTTGACAATTTATGCTAAGGGGGAAAAGGGCTTTTAAGATTTTTCAAGAAGAAACAAGATCAAAGAAGGGAGGGTCCTCCTGCTTTGGGTGGATAATTAGAACAGTTGATAAAAAATATAGTAAAACAACTTAATCCTTGCTTTCCCACTGTTTCCACCAGCAAATAGTAGACTAGAAAGAAGAGAAAATCAATAACTAATGAGGAATCATAACCCCAAACAAATGAAGGAATAGTGATAGTAGATATCACTGCCCTTGAGTCACTAGGTCCAGATGAATATCATAACTATTTTATACAATAGTGCTTTAGTCATATGAATATACCCCTTAGTAATCATTTTGTTATTTGTTTGTCATATCGACTCTCCATGACCCCATTTAGGGTAAAGAATATGTAAACGTGATTTCTGAGACATCATCAGTGATCTTTGAAAGATAGAGGAGAAGCAAATCTTGCACCAACTTTCAAATGAAGAAAGAGAATATATTCTACAAACTATAGGGTAGTGAACTTGACTTCAAATCCTGGGGGGAAATCTAAAATTTATTATTAAATAGATTACTGATAAACATTAGAAAAGGAAATAGTGATCATGATGGATTAGCCTGGTTCTTTCAAGAATATATCAGATTAATTTCTTTCCTATTTTGACAGGTTTTCAAATTGGAGATGAGGAGAATGCTATATATTTAGCATACCTAAGTCTTAGTGAAACACTTGACAGAGTCCTTCATGAAATGTTTCTGGGAAATGTAGAAAGATGAGGGCTGGACTATAGTACTGGTTTGATGATTTGGGACTGGTTGGCCAAACTAAGAAGTAGTCATTAAGAGATCAGTGCTAAGACAGAAGAAAGTCTCCAGTAGATTATCCCTAAGGGTTCTGTGCTTGACTCTGTTTTATTTAACATTCTTTATCAATGGGTTAAAGACATAGATGACATGATCATCAAATATACAAATGACACAGAGCTGGTGAAAAGTACAAATGTTTTGAAAAGCAGAGTCATCAGAATCCAAAAAGATTTGAACAAGCTAGAATGAAAGGAAATCAAATAAGATAAAATTCAATATGGATAAGTAAAAAATCCTAAAATCGGGAACTTCACAGCTGTAAAATGAGAACTATGTAATGATATAAGTATTTGAAAAAGATCTGGAGGTTTTAAGGGAATGCAAGCTCAATATTATTATCAAATGAAGATAAGAAAGGGACTTAGGAAATTGCTGCCCACATCCTCTGTCAAATGTTATCAAGAAAGATGACACTACTTATCTAAAATCAGAAGATGTCCTTTGCAGCTGTTTTATCTAGTAGCAGAAATGAATTTATATTGAGCTATCTATACTATCTCAGTTGAGTCCCCTTGCAAAAGTATGCATTTGAGAACCTAGTTAGGATTATAGGTTCTATATATTCATCACTTCTAGCAGACAATTTAGTCTTACACAAATTGTAATGATGATGTATTATGTATTACCTCTTGGCCACCAAGGAAAGGTAGATTTACTCTTCAATTTCATCAAAAGAAATTTCAGAGAACATAGACTGTCATAGCACAGCTTGTTGTCTTCCTGTTATTGGCCTCTTCATGACTGTAGGTTTTGTCCCAGTCTTGTGTTGACTTCTCCATCTGTACCTTGTATACTCTGTTATCTCACTTTGATCTAAGTCTTGTCATGGTTTTCATTCTTTCTATATTCCCCTGAAACCACAGGTCCTGGATCACCCCTTTTCAATGTAACATGTTATATCCCTATGATAATAGCTCATATATAATAATATAGCTAAGCTATAGTGCTTAAGGTTTTCAAAGTGCCTTATATATGTTATTTCACTTCACCCCCACAACAGTCCTCTGAGGCATTATTATCTTCAATTTACAGGAGATGAAACTGAGGCTAAGTGATTTATCCAGAGTTACACAACTAGTGTCTGAGGCAGGATTTGAAGTTATGTTTTCCTGACTTCAGGTTCATTAGCCTGTCCATTCTGCCACCTAACTATCAGACCTAACAGAGAGAAACTCTCTGTTTGAGGCAAAATTATACCTGTGTAGGACTAGCTTCATGTAGAACATTTTTGGAGAATTAAGGGACTGTCTTATCATACTCCCCTCATCTTTAATTCCCTCTCTGTTCTGTCCATTATTATTCAGTGCTGGAGCTCTACTTCACCTAAAAACATTCTCTTGGTACAATATCTTTTATAAACTATATATCCTTTCTCTCTCTCTCTGTCTCTCTCTGTCTCTCTCTGTCTCTCTCTGTCTCTCTCTGTTTCTCTCTGTCTCTCTCTCTGTCTCTCTCTCTCTCTCTCTCTCTCTCTCTCTCTCTCTCTCTCTCTGTCTCTGTCTCTGTCTGTCTGTCTGTCTCTCTCTCTCACTCTCTCTCTCATTTGTATGTATGTATTACTGCTCTCTTCCTCCAATATCTTTAAGAAACTCAGTTCAATATTTGTTGATTTAATGAATTAAGGAGTTAAAGTAAATGGATTCAATTCTGTAAATTTTAAACAGTCAATAAACATGTATTAACCGCCTATTATATGTGAGACACTGTGCTAAGTGCCAAGAACATCTTAAAGATTACTAAATAATTGGAATGCACCACCTTCAAGGTAGAAGTTCCCTGATATAAGAAGCCTTTGAGCAAAGACTTGATGACTGTTTGTTGGGGATGTTATATAGGGAATTCCTGTTCAATTATGAATTGGAATAGATGACACCTAAGGACTCTTCCAATGCTGAGATCATAATTATATGACTCCACTGTATTTCAGTTCACATATTTAGAGCTGCCATATTGTTATGGTTTATATGTCCCAAAAGAAATATATGTTGAAATATTTCTGTGGCATTTAACTTAGCTAATTAGAAAATTATTCTAATTAGTGAATATTGGCAACTTAATTTCTTCAGTGGTGTATTGAAACTGTCACATACCAGTTAATAATATAGACTGAGTTTTTGAAAGTGCCCTTTGTACAAATTTTTGAGGGGGAGATGGTTGTTAAACACTTACCAGCACGCTCTGGATTAGCTTCATTCTATTCCATAGCTATCTACTACATTTGTCCAAGTCTACTAAGGAGCAAGAGGTGAAGAGTAATAGGGTAGCTGCTTTGGCTGGATTTAGGGGCATATGTATTACATTGGAAAAGAGTGATCCAGTGCATTAATGTGAGAGAGGTGAGGGAAGGGAGGACTTGGGAAGAATGGAAATTGACTAGGATCAATGTGAGATAACAGAATTAAGTGCAACTTGAAGAGGGAATATAAGGTCTGGAACAGAAAACTTCCCGTCTTGCCCATTTCATCCCAAAATATGAGCCCTCCCTTATAATAAATAAATATAATAAAAAATTCACACCCTCATTGATCATATCTGAAAATGTATGTATCATTCTATATCTCTAGTCCATCATCTCTCGGCCAAGAAGTGGAAAGTGTGTTTCATCATCAATCTACTGAAGCTGTGACTAGGCATTGCACTGATCAGAGTTCAAAGTTGTTTTTCTTTAGATTATTGTACTCATTGTGTAAATTGTTCTTCTGGTTCTGCTCAATTCACTGCAACAGTTCCTATAAGTCTACCCAAATTTCTCTGATTCCATCAGTGCCTTTTATCATTTCTTATGGTGTGATATTATTTAATTACATTATACTATAATTTTTCATCTGTCCCTAATTGATAGTGTGATAGGACTAGGGTTCATTATTTTCCCACATCAAGGATTAGTATTACTTAAAAGATAACACTACTATCTCTGGGATTTCACTGGTCCCTCCTTCTCCTGAAGTAGTTTTTTGGTCACCTAAGGGCTGCATCAATATGTAGTCAGAGTCCCTCTGATTTGGATTAATGAAGATTACAACAGTTATCACCAGCTTTGCTGACTAGACTCATTTCCATATGGAGATGAAGTGGGGGGTCAAACCATCCAGAGAAGCTAAGTGTCACTGTTTCCTTGTATATCCTTGCTGTTGTAGAGCAAAGTAAACCTCCTTTTGGCAACTGTTCAATGATTTGCAATTTTCTTCTGCAGTTCATTTGACAGATGAGGAATCTGAAGCAGACAGGGTTAAGTGATTTGCCCAGGGTCACATAGCTAGTAAGTGTCTGAGGCCAGATTTGAACTCTGGTCTTCCTGACTCCAGGCCCAGCGCTCTCTCCATGGCTAGCTGGCCTGTAAGTTCTTCATCATGAAGTTCATTGGCACTGTATGTCAGTTTCATGACTGCATGCTTGTCCAGGTTCTAGATTATGCACAATGTTTTCATGCTTTCCCAGTCACCAACGGAGTGAAACAAGACTGTGCACTTGTTACCATGCTTTTTAGCATGATGTTTTCAGTCATGTTGTCAAATGCTTTCAATGAGGATGAAGATGACATCAAAGTCAACTACTGCACTGATGGTAAATTCTTCAACTTGAAAAGGCTACAAATCAAGACCAAAGTGGAGGGAGTGTTGGTGCAGAATTTTCTGTTTACAGATGATTGTGCACTCAATGCAGCCTCTTAAGCTGAGATGCAACAAAGTATGGATGAATTCTCTGCTGATTGTGCTAATTTTGGCTTAACAATTAACAGCAAGAAAACACAGGTGCTCCATCAGCTGGCATTGCACCATTCATATGTGGAACCATCAGCTACAGCAAACGGAGAAGTTTTGAATACTGTGGATAAGTTTACTTACCTTGGATGTACACGTTGACAATGAGGCTGATGCATGCATCGCCAGAGCTAGCTCACTGTTTGGGAGGCTCCAAAGGAAAGTATGGGAGAAAAGAGGTATTAGACTGACTACCAAACTGAAGATCTACAGAGCCATTTGGCTGACCTCATTGTTGTATGCCTGTGAAACCTATACCAGTGCCATGCCAAAAAACTGAATTGCTTCGATTTGAACTGTCTTAGGAAGATTCTCAAGATTACCTGGCAGGAAAAGGTACCAGACACTGAGGTCTTTACTCTAATTAAACTGCCAAGCATTCAAACTCTGCTTCAGACAGTGCAACTCCCATGGGCTGGCCACATTGTTTGAATGCAAAAACGTACATTTGCCTAAAAGACTCTTCTATGGAGAAACACACAGGGCAAACTTTCATATGGTGGTCAGAAGAAATGGTACAAGTACACTTTCAAAGTCTCAAGAACTTGGAATTGACTGTGTGACATGGGAGACACTGGCACAGGACCACCCAATATCTCATGCCCACGTCGGAGAAGGTGCTGTGCTGTATGAGCAAAGTACAATTAAAACAGCTCAAAGGAAATGTAGGATGTGCAAATTTGGAGTATCCATCCCAAATGTTCACACAGACTATTTGTACTCAACCTATGGTAAAGCAAATGCTCTGTATTGTGGTAGAGCAAGCTCATATTGGTCATAGTCAGACACTAGTGATGTCATTTTGGTCCTCTTCAAGAACAAAGGACAACAACCAACCAACCAACCAACCAACCAATGATTTGCAAGTGCCTCCTTTTTTCCCAACATCAAACCTGAACTAATAAGATATTGGTGGTAGGCCCATCCAGAACAGACAGGTGCCCACTTGTTTCCAGTTTGTTCCTACAGCAAAAAGGGTTGCTAACAATATTTTTGTACAGATGAATCCTTTTCCTCTGTCTTTAATCCTTTTAGAGTATGTGAAGAGGTATATTGGTAATTGTTTATCAACGAGTTTTTCTCCCACCCAAAAGTATGCATGACATATTTTTAAATATAAGCTGCATTATTAATATTTTCTCCATCATTTCCTTAAGTGAAAGCAACCAACAAAACAACACATTAAGCCCTGATTTGTAGCATTTCCCATAGTTTAGGTATAATTGCTCACACTGAAAATTTCCTGATCAACTCTCCTGAAATGGTGTGAGACAGCTCTAACATATCCCTGGGTATATGCTTTGTAGTAGTTATCTGTTTACATTTTGAAATCCCTCACAACCTAGCTGCAATTGGTTTTTCCACTTATTATATATTACTCCCCCTCCCACACTCCTCAGTTCACCCAGATTGGTCTTCTTGATGTTCCTCATTGTAACACCAATCATGGCAGCACACCTGACGACTGCTGCTGTGAATAATT
This sequence comes from Notamacropus eugenii, assembly GCF_028372415.1. Lineage (NCBI taxonomy): Eukaryota > Metazoa > Chordata > Mammalia > Diprotodontia > Macropodidae > Notamacropus > Notamacropus eugenii. Next base: position 596,674,396 of record NC_092872.1, on the reverse strand, counting down.
TCAAGGGTCTAATCACATAGTATAATGAACTCTCTATTCAGCAACAAACTAAGAATTGTTCAGTAAAGCATAACATTCATAGCAACATCCTCAATCAATACCGAGTGTCCCAGTAAAATCCACACCATCCACCCCTAGGTCACAGTAAGAATAATCTTCTTAATCAATACCAAGTATCCAAGTAAAGTCCTCTTTCATCTAAACTCTAGGTTGACTTCCAAGTCCCATGGCTCTTCCTCTGCAGGCTGACCACTCCTGACTCTCTACTCAATTCACATGTAGCAGCTCTCTGCTCTTGTTCCTGGTCTCAGCTCAGCAGGACTGCTCTACTCCGAAGCTTCTGCCTCTGGAAAAACAAAGCTCAACAAGACAACAACAATACTGAAACACACTATCAGTACTGTCACCTCAATTCACATCTGAAGTCCAGAGTCTCGGTGTTAACAGCTTAGTTCACTTTAACAGCTTTCAAAAGGGGCTAAGCCCCATGGATGTGTTTCTACCCTACAGCTCCATTTGTTTCCAAGTTCAAAGGCTCCTTCAGCAAGTCTCAGTCATCAGAGGTGCCCCCCCCCCAGTTGTCTTCTTCTCAGTGATGGCTCATCCCTTCAAGGCCGGCTCTCTTCAGGTCTGCTTTCTCAACACCAGCTCTCTCTTTATATATAGTTCTACTCAGTATCTGATTGGCTAGAACCCACATGTATGTATCTGATTGACTAGCTCCCACATACACCTATCTGACTGGTTAAAACTCAGTCCAGAAAAACAGCAAAAATCCTACTTTGCTTGCTGTTTCACTCACCCAAAATCCTGTCTTCCTGCCTTTGTCTTGGCTAAGTACATCCCAAATGCCTGGAATGCAAATCTACCTCATCCCTGTCTCTTAGAATCCTAGGTTTCCTTCAAAACTTTGCTAAAGCAACCCCTTTAACACAAAGTAATTTCCAATTCCCACACCTGCTAGTGTCCTTCTTCCAAAATATACCTTCTGTCCATATTGTATTATGCTTATTTATGGGCACATAGTCTCCCCTAATGGAATGCAATCCTTGAGACTGGGGATGTTTTCCTTTTTGTTTTCCCCCCAGCACATTGTCTGGCACAAAGCAGATACTTAAATGACTGTTTGTTTGATATCCTCAGTGTAGAGGAGAAACTTCTGTCTGTTCAGATCAGTACCTTCTTAGCATCTTATATTCTTAGAGGGTTTGTCTGGGACACTAAGAGGTTAAGTGACTTGCCTAATATATATCATATTCTCTGTAGTGTCAGAAGTGAAATTTCAATCTTAATCTTCCTGGTTTTAAAACCAACTCTCTATTTATGCCACACTAAATGCTGCTCTGACTCATACACACACACACTTATATACGTATGTGTGTATGTGTGCCTCTATAGCTATATCTCACATACACACATTACTGCCCTCCTATAACTTGCAATCAAGTACACAAATAACTGTAATACAATAACTATATATGCAAGTTATATGGCAATGTTTATCAGATGAAAAGTATAAACAGGACAAAGAGTTTAAGACTTGAAATGCAGGAGGTGTTATTTCTATCTAGATTGATCAAGAGAGCTGTATAGAACAGCAATTTGAGTCATGAAAAATGGAACATAGTAGGCACTTAATAAATGCTTTACTGTTCCATTTCACATCATAGTCCCCTTCCTCTGTAAAGTAGGAAGTAGGTTCATTCTCATATTTCTTATTAGCAAGCAAGTTTGATCATTATATTTACACAACATTCAGTTTCAATGTTACTGTTGTTCTTTCTATTTCCAATTTATAATTGTGTGTCCTATTCTTTCTTATTCTTCTTCACTTTGAGTCAATTCATATGTCTTTCCTGTCTTCTTCAAATTCATTGTTAACAAACCCAATAATATTCCATTATATTCATGTACCACAATTTTTCCAGTAATTCACTAATTGATGAGTATCAGATTTCTTTCCAGTTCTTCTCTACCATAGAAAATACAATTTGATGTACATTGGATGACTTTTTCTATCTTTGATTTCCTACATGTATATGCTTGGCAATGTGACCTCTGGGCCAAAGCATATGGATAGTGTAGTGACTTTCCTGGCATATTTCCAAGTAGTTTTCCAGAATGGTTGGACTGATTTACAATTCCACCAATAATATATTTGTATATTTGTCTTCCCACAGTCCCTTTGACATGGATTATTCCCATTTTTAGAAAAAAAAATCTGCCAGTTTGTTGGATGTAGAGTGAAATCTCAGAGTTGTTTTGATTTGCATTTCTCTTATTGTTAGTGATTTGAAATAATGCATTATGTAGTTGTTAATAATGTAAAATTTTTTTTTGAGTACTGTTTGTTTGCATTTTTTTGACCACTTATCCATCAAGGAATGGCCTCTTAATCTTTACATTTTCAAGCATTCATTTCTATTGCTAACGGATTACTCTGATCTAGTTCCTTCTAAATCACTCCCCTGCAGGTTGCAATTATAATTTCCTTATACAAAACCCATTTATCATAAACACTTGGGCAGTGGGACATGAAAAAAAACAGCACCCTTAGGTGCCAAAGCAAAGGAAGAGAGATATCTTCAAGAGTGTAAAGAAATTAATAATTTTTATGCTGTCTTTCAGAGCTCAAAGAAACTATATAAACATATTCAAAGGAAGAATAGGCACCATGTATACCTATAAGACAAGAGAATGTCTTCAAGACATCTACTAACAATTTGGAGGCATCATGTAGAATATTGGCCTCATATTTACCTGTGCCAAAGATTGGAGAAAGGTCAAAGTGATTTATTCCTTAAAAAGTGCGCGGATGGAGCTTCCTGATCTGTTTTATTCAAATGGGACTAGATTCTGTAGTGTCCATGTGTTAAAATTTTATTATTTTATACAACAACAACAAAACAACCCCAAAACAAATTCTAAGTTTCTGAGTGCACATCTTAAGTCTGTGGGGTAGGTGAGAAGTCTGTAGGACTAGGAGGCAAAGACTTAAATTTTTGTCTTGGCTATGTGAATGTGGGTAAGTCATATAACCTATCTGTTCTAATTTCCTCATTTGTTAAATGGATATACTATCTGAACTAGTTACCTTATATGAGTCTTCTGAATACTGGATGGGATAATTTATGAAAGCATTTTTGTAAGTATTAAAGTGCTATTTGAATGAAAAGAATGCAAGCTTCAAGTTTTAATGGCTTCTCCCAATGAGTGCATAATTGTTACAGGTTTTGTTTTTAAATCTCATAGGTACCTTTGGACAAATCAGATAAAAAAAAAAAACAAACCAGCCTAGATTTCATTCTAATTCCCCAAACAAGCTCATTTCATCAGACAATTTTCAGGGCTCCACTTTATACTGGTTCGACTTGAAGTTAATGGAAGATGCTTGGGCAAAGACACACACACACACACACACACACACACACACACACACTATACATATACAATACAGGCTAATGGCAAAATATCACTATTATTGTTAACTATTATACATGATTTATTATGATAAAATAGCAAAGATCTCTCCTGCTCTCTCTTACTACTTAGTGCTATGGCAGTAGAGTTTATATGGTTACTAATTTTAAACTTGCTGAATTCAATACTGGGTTTACAGTCATTATGGGACACAAACAAAGAACAGGTTAGGGAAAGACAATTATTTATCATAAAATAAAAATGTGACTACTTAATATAATATTTATCATAGATATAACTTTTTGAGAATTTTACAATGCACTGAACTTTCCATTGGAAATGTAAAAATTTATTAATCTTGTAAGTATAATTATTTTGAATATATTTGTGTATTCGAATACATTTATAATCGTGGAGTCATGGGTGAGACGTTTCCAATTTTACTTTTTTTTTTTTTTTTACAAAATATGTTTTTGAAAGAGATATAAAGAGAATAACTTTATTTCATTTGGAAAAATTAGGAAACTTTTCTCTCACAGTTAATCTGATAGAATTCTCTTAGTAAATCTATTTTTATAAATCCTTGCTGTATAGTACTATTTTCATATTCAAATTGGACCTATACTCACATAGTTTGAAAAAGGGGTGTATTAAAACTGGTTATTTTGAAAACAAGTAATTTAATCTTGTCAAACAGCTGATTGCAAATTGGTTGCTTTTAAAATAGCTGTTTGATTGAATTAGTCCCAAAACCATATTGTGTATGCAGACAGCTTCCTCTCAGAAATATAGTAGGGATCCTCCTTTATTTTGTTCCTTTATTGTCCTGTAAGATCTAGAATGGTGTTTATTAATTATCATCTTCTGAGCCAATAAGATATTTCAACAGGAGGAATTATTCCTTCTACTATGTGACACCTAATAGTATATGAAAGTTGCTTCCTAATTGGCTTATTAACTTTAAAAATTCTGCCTAAAAATAAACATGGTGGGAAAAAAATCAGAAAGTAATACTAGTGATACCATCCTATGGATGGCTTTGTAATTGCATACTGAAACTATGCAATTTTTTTAAGAGAATGAAAAATGCAAATTAAGGATTTGAGAATTTATTTTCCTCCTATTCAGTATTTAGTATATAAAATGCTTCTTTATATTCTAAAGTAATCCTTTGAAACAGCTTCTGTTATTTTAGTCAATCTGTATTTCAAACACATAACATAACAACATAAACGGTGTGTAATGAAGACGAACAAAAATTCAGGTCGAATTCACTCTGCCGAAAAATTGCAAATTAAAATCCTTTGATTGGTATTCTGACTGGATTTCTTAATAATCTAGATATAAATTCGATACTAAACAGAGGACAGTAATGCGTTTGACAAACCCTCGACCAGAATGAAGAGCCCAATCAGAAAAAGACTTCTTAAACATTTTAGGGTGATAAGAAAAAAGAGAACATTTAAATCGTAGAGAGATGGGTGTATATCTTTGGGGAGAGTGATAATATACACCCCAGGGGATTCATAACAATTCCAGCAGGTTGGGGGTTGGGGTGTACTTGGATATGGGGACTTAACAGTTTGTATATTTCCAATAAATCATGCGATGACTAATTAAATGTTTGATATTTTAATATCGCGTTCGATTCAATTAGAAGTGTGTGGAGTGGGGGTGGGGGTGGTAAGAATTTCTTCCAAGCTGCGGACACTGCTGGAGAGCTTCTCAACACCAGGGGAAGCCAGGAAAGCTGCGGGCTCTGCACAATGCCTCCTCGGGGTTGGTGTCCCCAAGCATGACGCTGTCCAGAAGGTTCGTGGTTTCCTGAAGGTCACTTAGCAAAAACGTGGAGGGCGGGGCGGGGGTGGGGGCTCGTAGATTGAGTGACCGGGCGAAAAGGGAAGGGAAGGGAAGGGAAAAGAAGAGAAGGGAAGGGAAGGGAAGCGAAGGGAAGAAAAGGAAAAGCTGTGTGTGATTACCGTGGGGACCTGTGAGGGGAAAGGGAGAGTTGGTTCCGGGGGTGGTGGGGCTGGTGATGGAAATAGGTGAAGAAGGAAAATACAAGCCTAAAAAGGACAACCTAGCCACAGATAAGAAGTGCAAGCTCTTCACTCTTGACCAAATTTAACCCAATTCCGAAGGGAAGCCTTGAGAAATGGTATCTACTCTAGGGGAAGCTTGATAGGATCGCTGGAACAGGCGTCTGGGGTGTGTGTGGGGGTGGGGAAACTCGTGAACTGGGCCTTCACTGGGCTACTCCCTTGTTCTTCAAATGCTGAAGCTGCCCCTCTGCTGAACGAAGCAGCAGTCCTAACGGTAAAGCTATCTTTTTAGGTTACAGTCCGAAGTGATCCTAGTCCTTTGAAACGAGCAAATCGTTGTCTCTTTAAAACAAACAAACAAACAAAAACCGGGAACAGCTGCAATATACTTCTAGTCCCCTGAGGGAACTGAGAATTTAAGAGTTACCCGAGATAACAGTGTTGCCTTTCTCCTTTTATCTCAGAAGGGTTCTCTCTTAAGATGCATCAGGTTGGAGCAGAGCATTTGGGGAAGGGAAGCCGAATCTCAGTTGGCTTGTAGTTGTTCTGGATAAAGAAAAAAAATTCTTGAAAAAATTTTTTTGCCTGCCTCGCGTTGCTGTTCCTGCCTCCCACTCTCGGTATCCCCACTTCCTGCGTCAGAAATTCTCTCTGTGGTTTTGGGGAGCGAGCTGTGCAGAGAGAGATTGAAAACCGCGGACTAATAACCACCTTAAAACCCATTCAGGGAAGTTAGCCTGTTATCAGTAAAGCCTACGAGTTATGTTTTTACAGGGCTTTGATACTTAAGGTTTTCAGTTTTGGTTGGGGGAAAAAGGGGAAGAAGGAGGAGTTGTGGGGATCTGGCTAAAACAGTAGCATTTTAAACCTTTATATTCTAATGTTGCTTTTAAAAAATTTCAAGATTAGTCCTTTATTTTGCTCTTGCTTTTTTTCTCTAGTAAAGGGGTCGAATCGAAAGCTCTGGCATATGCCCACCTCTTTCCCTAAAGGAGTCTGACTGAGAACCCGTTCTTTAGAAGGCTGTCAATCCCTCTTCTCTTAGTAAACTTCACTCACTGCTCTCCAACCGCCCCACAATCCCAATCCTACTGTGTGCCCCACGGTGATTTATTCAGTTAGGCGCAGATCAAGGTAGGTCCCTCCTTTTCCTTATATTGAGAGCACTGTGTCTGTATGTGTAGTGATTGCTTCTCTAGTGGGCTCCTTGGATTCCCTTCTAATCATTTTGTCAGTTCAATAGAGAAACCGGAGGAGGAATGTAGTGAGAATAACACAAAATGGGGCGATACGGAGGGAGGTTCATTCTCCTATTTAAATGACTCCATTTAAAAAATTAACATCTACGAGGGAAGAAGGAAAGTCCCAGAAAGAGGCAGGTGTGTCCCAATAATATCTCCATTAAACTTAATCTCTGCTCTTTTCAAATGAGGAGAGAGAAGGATTAGTAATAAAAGACAAACTAAGTTCACAGAAGGCGTTGTCTTTAATGATTCCCCAAATGGCCAGATGGGAAATTCTCCATTGGTTGATTTTTTTTCAGGACGGTCAGTTCAAAAACACCTCTCGGGTACTCTACTTTCATTTAAGAGGTGTCCCACTCCAGGATCTTGTACCTGTAGAAACCCTTTCCAATAGTCACCCCAATACCTAAAATTGCACAGCGACATTCCCAAGATTGAGAGGTTTCTCCTGTGATGAAAAAAAAGTGTGTGCAAAATGTTTTGTTTCCCCGTTAGCTAAATGCATAAGTGGGGCAGGATCGTTGGATTTTAAGGAATTAACATTTCTTTATGAGCTATTTCCAGAGACTGAAAAATAATGTCAGGGGAGAAAAATGCAAATCATTTATGAGTAGCAGAATGGACTGGTAAACAAAGATGGAAGTGAGGAAACGTACACAGACACAGTTTTTTCTGAGTTGAGCTGCAGGAAATCTCTAAGGAGCATAAAGAAATAATACTTCAAATAAGGAAAATATCGATAGACAGAGGAATCCTTAGTGCCTTAAGTTATAGAGCAAGTGACTAAAATCATTGACAGAAAATATGGAACTAACTAAACCATAAAATGGATCTCTCTACCAAATACTAGCAGGAGAAAACACCTGTAATGACCCGGGGAGAGATACTTCTGTTTTACTGAGCGGTCCGAGGTTGCAAGGTTGGTGTTGATGGAAACAAGGGGATACTCTCTCCCTCTCTCTCTCCCTCTTTCTCTCCCTTTCCCTCTCCCTCTCCCTCTCCCTCTCCTCTCTCTCTCTCTCTCTCTCTCTCTCTCTCTCTCTCTCTCTCTCTCTCTCTCTCTCTCTCTCTCTCTCTCTCTCTCTCCCCCCCCCCCTCACTCTCACATACACACACACGTAGAATCGCGGACACGCATACACAACGCACGCACACAAATGTGTTGCTGAAAAAATGGACAGCTCCTTATTTCCCTACTCTGAGTAACCAGTTTGTTAATTCGCGCCGACTTTCTCCAAAATTTATAAAAGATACTTTCTCCTCGAGGGACCGTTAATAACGAACTAGCTAACACAGATGAGCTTACTAATTCCGATTTCCTTCTGTAAAAGCAGGAATAATGCAACAGAAAAAAAAATTATGTGAGATGAAACTGTATTAATATTGGTATATGGCTCACAGGACTGATATGTTAGCAGATCCCTGAGTCTTTTCCTATTGTATAGACCCATAATCTCTCCTCACACTTGCCATTAGGTCCACTAAATGTGTGCCTTTTATTCAAACACAAGACACTACAGACACTTCTCTGCACCTGTTCTCCACCGATGAGAGTGATTTGGTCAAGGGAAGACTGTTTCAAAGTACAGGATAAACTATGATCAATAAAAAGGTACAGCATGTTATATAAATAATGCGCAGTGGCACTGGGACAGGACTCACTGCCGCGGAAACGAATGTCGTCTTCAGGAAATTGGGCTGGGAAAGTCATAAACTGAAACCCGCTGTTCCAAAGCAAAGAGTCTCATTTCCTCAATATTAAACTACGGGAGCTAAGCTTTAGGTTGTGCTGATCCAATTATAGTCATACTGGTGCCTAAAAGGATAGAAAAGACAAAAGGATGTTAGATTTACTTTGAGAATTATGGCAACTTCTAATTTAGAAAGCCTGTCTAAAGTTGCAATAAAATAAGAGTTTTATTCTTTCTTGGACAGCAAAGTGATTCCGGTAGTTTGATAATTTTAGAAACCTGGAAGATGACAATTTTAAGGCAGCTGCATGGAATGCAAAATCCTTTTCACTTGCTAAGAGGCAAGTTTTTTTCTTCTCCTTTCTTTTACTCTTGCTCCCCCCCCCCCCCCCCCTTTAGTGTGTGTGTATGTATTGATTTCACCCTTCGCTTTCAGTCTAGCCGCTGAATACCATTTAGGCCAAGATTGGGTATAATGGAAATATCATCAGGAGACAATTACCCTTTCAGAGTATTCACTTCTACTCACAGACACTGTTATTTGAGAAATAGGATCATTTGATTTCATATTGCACTAAATAACACCCAGCCGTTTCAAATTGCCAGCTTCTTAAAAACCACCCATTGGAATAAATTGCAGCGCTCCTCTTTTGCTTTTCAGAGAAATATTATGTGAGTCGGGTATAACTTTGTAAAAAAGGACAAAAAGCAACCCTATGCGTTCTCTATTGGAAGGAACAAATCTGGCCACTGTTATAGGCCTCTAGCAAGGAAATTATCAAAGGCAACCACCTCTCTCTCCATCACCACCCCCTCTTTGCCCACTCAGCACCTCCTCCCTCCTAAGTTTGAGGTGGTTTAAACACTCTGCTTTTGAACTAAAATTTACAGCCTCCGCATCCACCAGAAGAAAGAGCCGCAGGCCAAAGCTCCCTACTTTTAAAATAACATTTGCGTTTAGAGTGGAAAAAAATTGGTAGGTGGGGAAAGCACTGATTTTCTTCTGTAGATTGGAGCCTCCTCGGAGGTGTCTATACGGATCCAGAGGGCCTGTTTTTGTTTTTTAAAGACTCAGGGACGCTTGTTTTCAGGTCTTGGAATCGGAGAGACGCACTGCAACATACTGCAGGCAGACAGATGTCTCCCAGGCTGAGCACCAGGACTCCTTCCGAACAACCCTCCCGCTCCCTGCCTCCCTACCAGGAGCTCTTTGCTCTCTCCCTCTCTCCGACTACGTTTGTTCATCCTTGAGCTGAGTCTGTTGGCCCCGCTGGACAGATTGCCGAGGTCCGTGGTCCCGGAAGATAGAGAAAGGGAAGAAGTCGTGGAGGAAGAGAACTAGCCTTTCTTTCCTGATAGCTCCTTCTAGGCTCACTGCAGAGTCCAAGGACAGCGAGAGGCAGAGAAAGGATGGAAGAGAGGAGACCAAGTTTCCTCCACAATCTGCAGTCAATGGCATTTTAGAAACTGATAAGCATTGCTCAGCAATGAGCTGAATTTGTTAATTGGTACTTGAACTGCAAAGCTCGATGCTCTCGATTTTCCTCCTTTTTTAAAGCAAGATTTTACCCCTTGCTTTCCTGGTTCATTTGTGCCAAGGTGTAGTGCTCCTTTAAGACTATGAATGCCTCTGCTAATCTGGTCATCAAAGACTTCAGTATAGTTATATTAATGTCTTTTTAGAGATGGCTAATTAGACTTTTTTTTTTTTTAAAGAGAGAAATGGAATACTGTATCTTCCCTACAGCTTACCTGTCCTTGCGAAATGAGGCATGGGACAAGCATTAAGTGGAGATACGAGGATTAGGGGTGGGGTGAGGAAGGGGTGGCTTCTCTTGAGGGGACAGAATCCCCAAGGGGATTACTCTGGGTAATTTGGGGAAAAATATCTTCACTTGGTAAAGGAGTGTAGGGGGTAGGGAGGATGATTTTCTAAATATTCTGATATGGGAGGGCTTGGGTTAATCAAAATTCAGTCTAATTTTCCTTTGGGTATTATTAGATGAGGGAAAGGGAGGTTGAGAGATCTGTGAAGTGAGAATCAGAAATGACAGATGAGTTAGAGTCTATGAAGGCCTATTCACAGTCATAGGTGAAAATGTTTAGGTCCACAAAGGAATTCTTCTGCTCTCTTTCCCTCCCCTCCCCTTCCCTCACTTCTGAGTCAGAGAACAGCTGAAAAGAGACAGCACTTGTAAACATATATTTCATCAATTTAAATCCTCTTTAAAACAAATGGAAGTATGATTCATAGGAGAACACGGAGAACCACCGTCTGCCTTAAAAGAGAATCTGCTGCCAAGATTATCTTTAATTCCAGATTCTCACTCCATCCACGACTTCCCAACCTTTGGATTCAGGCCAGGATACTCTTCTTCTGAATGAGAGTCAACCTACTGAGGTTTACTTTTCCTAAGTAAACAGAAGCATAGGGAGAAAGCAGATAGCCTTGGCAAGTACTCTAGTGAATCTCCTCAGAAATCTATGAGCTCTACAATCCAGGGAAGAAGGGCAAGGATCTACCAGGCTTAAAACAAGCTTCCCCTGCCCAGGGCTGTGATCATGCCCTTATCACTGCCTCTTGTACCATCTTGACTTCACCACAAATTCTTAAACTTGAAAGATAAATCAAAAATATCTCTTTATCAAATATCAAAAGATATAAAAAACCACACAGTTTTGGGAACTAAAGAATACCCACCCAAGGGCTTTTTAGAACTGACTCTGGATCCTGTAAATAATAAAAATAGTTAACATGCATGCCACACTTCAAAATTTGCAAAGCATTTTTACATATATCATCACATTTGATCTTCACAAGAACATTGTAAAGTAGTTCCTATTACCACCTCCATTTTACAGATGAAGAAACTGAAGCTGAAAGAGTTTAAGTGACTTAATTAAGGTCACATGGCTAAGTGTCTAAAGCATTATTTGGATCCAGTCTTAATGATTCCAAGTCCACCAGCTCTGTGTCTAGTATATCAATCTACTTCCCAAGGGTACCTTTGCATATTTGTATTTAACTTCCTAGTTAACAAAAGCTCTCAGATGCATTAGTTCACTTGATCCTCAATAAAATACAAAACTATAAGGCAGGTCAGGTCACTCAATAAACAACTGAGATTCAACCAGATTAAGTAGTCTGTGCGAAGTCCCTGACTGCAAAACTCAAACCTAAAGTTCTCTGGCTGCTCTTGACAATAGGAATCCTAAATGAGTAGTTTTCATGACACTCTCATTCCTGAAACCAAAGTCCTATTGAATGAAACTAATAAAAGCTGGTTACGTGAGGCATTCCCCTGCCCAGGTTAAAAATGACAAGGAGAGTTGAATGGGAATTCACTTATAGGTGGATTTGAGAGGGAAACACTGGTATTTGGACTGATAATGAACTCCTAAACACTCAGAACAGCTTTTCCTGCAAGACGCCTTTGCCTAGATGGACCAAATGATTGTAACCACCTGTGCCATCTCCCTTAATCCCAAGAGATGAGAGAATTTTATGTTATACTGAAACTTCTCTCTTTCCCCCTTCCCACTAGAGTTGGGGCCAGAAAATATTTTTTTTCTGGAAAAAATAAGCAAGTGTGAAGATAGCTTGGGTTTTTTTTATATTTGTGAAGACATTTTGTCATGATTTAGAAGGCCCCGGAAATACATCATTGGCAGGTTCCTATGTTATACAAGTAGATATGGGAGAAGTGTCACACAAGCATACACACACATACATACACATATACCCACTCACACATACATCACATCACATCACATCACATCACATCACATCACATCACATCACATCACATCACATCACATCACATCACATCACATCACATCACATCACATCACATCACATCACATCACATCACATAGTAGATGTGACTCAAGTTTCCCTAAAAGAATGGAAAGAGGAGTTTAAGAGGAAAGGATAGCAGGGTTTCCAAATCATTAAGAGGCCAAAACATCTCATAGATTGAATCACGGTATTTCAGAGTTACATAAAATCTTAGAAGTTATCTAGTCCAATTTCCTAATTTATAGATAAGGAAACTGAGTCAGAGAGAATAAGAGATTTGCCCAAGGTCACAGGGAGAGAAAAGGGGCAGAGCTAGGATTTCAAGGCAGGTCTTTCTTTGAACTCTCAGTCTGTAGTTCCTGGATTTCCACAATTCCAAAGGGAAAGATTTTTAGGGGCCTCTTTTCTTCATTTTCTCTTTCTGTCTTAAAATAAGATTCAGGAAGCTATGTAGTTTCCACCACCACCCTTCCCCTTGATCTCTTCTGCATCCTAGATCTGGGCATATTTTTCTTCTACTTTTCTGAAGACCTAGAGTTAGTGTAAATGTTCTCCATTCTCCCTTGTAGGCCTAGATTTTTTAGTTTTTCTTCCCCTTTTGGCTTTCTTCTTTTTCTCCTTCATATAGTCATTCTTCATCTTGGCTTCACGATCTTGTCCTTCTTTTCATGGGATCATCATAAGATAGTAGACTTCAGGATGAAACCCTCCCCCTTTTCTTCCCCTCCTACCCCCATGTAGCCCAACTTCTAGTTTTACAGGTGAGGAAATCGAAGTCCAGAGAAGTGAAATGACTTGTCCCATCCCCCTTCCTCTTATTTCTTCTCTTCCTGTTTCTTCCTTCCTTTCCACTTCTCTTTTACTACCTTCTTTTCCTCCTCCTCCCTTCCCCTTGTCCTCATGCTCGATTCCGCTCGCTCCCCTAGTTCTGCGGCGAGCAGCGTGTTTTGTTTCAGACGCAGTATTCACAGCCGAGGCGCAGTAATCGTGATCTCTTCCTACAGACGCTAATCAAGTAATTTCCCCATCCCAGCCCCATCAAATTGCTCTTTAGCTGTTGAACTGTGGAGTTGTGCTCCTCTTTTCACATGCTAATCACACCCATTCACCGTCTCTCTGTGAGGCTATTTGTAGTGGAATAAATCTCCTTGTTTGCCCGCTGCATGATTAATTGATATTGTTGTATAGCCTTTGTTTGGGCTGCGCAGAGCTGAAAGGCAGTGCATATTGGAGGTGACGAAAGGAGCTGGAAACCTCATTTCACTGCTGAGGTCTTGCAGAGGTCGGGGATAGACCGATCGCATTATGCATCCTATTTATTTATCCTCATTTGAAATATGATGAAAGGCGAGAGACAGGAGTCTTTAAACATTCACTAAATCGTAGGTAGACAGCACGGCGCTTACAACAAGTCTCCCAAACGGGCCCGAGAGAAGCCCCCGACTGGGGAGAGCAGCTCGTGCCACGAGGCTGCAGAGTATCCCCAGCCATAGCGGCCATCTCGAGGGTCTTCGGGCCACGCGGGATTGCTCGGAAAGCTCAGTCGGAGAGGGGCTGCGGAGTAGGGGTCTTCGGTTTAGCACCAGGAGTGAGCATCTCCCTACGGCGTCTTCTTCCATTCCTGCCAACTAGATTTTGGATAGGTATATGTCATCGAAAACTTTTAACACTGCCCGTAACCGAGAGGCAGGCGAGATTTCAGTGGAGCGTTTTAATGCTTCAATTAAAGCCCAGTCGGGCCTAAGACTAGGATCCCAGGGATTTCCAAGCTACCCTACGCAATTTCGCGGCCGACACCGTTGGCCGGCAGACTGAGGATCGTGGATTGCGATTAGCCAGTGCTAATCCCAGTCAATGATCACCTTAAGAAAATGGACCACAACGCTGAATGCTCTCTTCTTCCATCCTTAGGGTCATTTTCTCCCCCAACACAAAGCTTACAGTAATTCTACCTTTCTCACGCTAAATGATGGCTCTCTGGGTAATTACATAGACTGCGTTTGTTATTGTTTCCTTTACTTCGGGGCTTTGCTTGAAAGTCAATGTTTTATTTGCCACTTTGATCCCTTATTCTCCACACACCCCCACCCCCCTGTCGCAGCTGTACAGTTATTTCTACAAACTCTCGATACTGCAGTCTCCCTCCTGGTTTCTGATCCCCATATTGCAATCTCCCAGCCGCCCAGCATCTTTATTCTCCAAGGACCGCATTGCAACTTCGAGATTCAATTAAATAATTCCAGTTATTCGGTGCTCCTACCTACTGCTTATTGCAAATATTTCCTTTTCCGAGTTCTTAAAAAGAAACTGTCTCTTTCCTTTTCACTGTGTGTCGGGTAATTGATAGGCTCTATCAGAGGTCAGGATTTGCATAAGAATTAAGAGCAGTAAATTAATTTAATATTCCATGCACATCTCCAATTATTCCCGTAGACCTTTGTCTCCGCGGCTGGCAGAGAGAAGGTTCAGCTGCTCTTCAGCCAAACAACATCTGTGCAGTTAATAATTTGATAAACAGCTCATACAAATAGTTTCTGAATTATCTGCCAACCCAATGACTATTCAGTTTTGAAAACGTTTTGGCAAGGTCCCCTGTGGACAATGGGGCTGGCAGAGTTCATGCAGTAACTTAGCTGCCCACACAGACACTTTCAATTCTTAAGTTGTAAACATAATTAGTAAGTTTTTGCTAGAACGCACTGACAGCAGTGTGTAAATTAAGTCATTAACGTTAGCAATTTTTTTAAAAGGAGTGGTTCAATTTCAGATTTTTTTCCCCCAATTTAGACTTAGATCATCATGGAGAACACTAGAATTCCATTAAAGAATCCCAAATGCTTTCATTTTAAATTAAACATTTTGTTATAGAAACTAGTTGTGGGTGGTGGAGACAAATCCAGTTCTTACTCGGATACTTTCATCCTCTTTCTTTGGGGGGAGGGAGGAGTAGAAGGTACCCATGGGTGGATTTTAATTGAGTAACTATTAAATGCAGGGACAAATTATTCTTAAAGGATTTAGTCACATATAAGCTTTACCCAATTGCCCAACTTCTCATTCTTCCAACTTCCCTCTAGCCTCAGTTGATTGGTCTTCATATACATGTTACCTTTCTTAAAGAAGGAATCTACATCAATCAAAGTGATTGATTTTCCTGTATTAAGCATGAGAACTTTTTGGAATTTTCTTTCAGAACTAACCAAACCTTCCTTGTGCTTTTTGTTTATACCTTTGAGTTTAGCTATTCCCCTCCCTCCATTAAATATCCCTCTTTCCCATCCTTTTTTTCAAAACAAAGCTACCAGAGTTTATCCTGTCCACTACTGCAGTTTCCTTATGCAATGAAGTCCTCCTTCTTGGATATAGGCCAGATGGAAACTATTTGATATTGAATTAGAACTGGAAGCCTGATCTATGTCTTATAACATGCAAATTGCAGATCTGTTTATAGCAAACCTTCGCTTACACTGCAATTGTTCTGTGGGGGGAAATGATTTTCAGTATCAGAGGAGGGCTCAGTTGTAATATATATTTATCTATCTACATACACATATGTTTGATTCTTATGTCTAAATCAATTAGTATTCCATTTTCTACTTCTTATACTACTGTCTAAGTACTTGAGGCCACTGAAAGAAAGCTACACCTAAGTTCTGAGTAATCTTGAAGCAATAATATTTTAGTGCTTTGTTCTTGTACTTTAATGAGAGCATGGTAGCAGTCTTTTAAATACTGGCAAACCCTTCACACAACAGGTCTAAGCATCTAACTTTATAATGAATACAGTGCTCTCCTGGACTCAGTGAAGAATTACCTTTCTGGAAAATAAGTCATCGTGTCACAAGAGCACAACAATAGTCTTCCTACTAGGCACATTCTTTCTATTTTTAACATTTTTTTATTTTTTGAATTTCATTAGGTCTTCTCACATAGACAGAGACACTAGTAGGTCTTGCAAGGTCCTGTAAGCATATAAATAGTCTATTATTTATGCTGTGTGTTCTTTTTCTCCACCCTTTTATTAAATTCAGACTTTGATTCAGACACCTTTAGTCAGTTGAATGATGTGAAGATTTCTCCCTTTCCCCCTTAAATGGAAAGGTTTTGAATCTTTTGGGAATAGTTCTAATTTTAAACAACTGCAGTTTTGATGTTATTCATTTTAATGTATATTATCTATTCCCCATTGGCTGCAGTTGGTTTATGCTTTATATTTATCTTCTTTACATTTGTGTGACTATTTTCCAGGGCAGTATATGGGTAAAAAAAATGCCATAAAGATGAAGACAGAGGCATATGACTGTTTTTGACTAGTTAAATAGAAGCATTGGAATAGGGAGAGTTCCAGTATTTTTTTTTTTTATTTTTATTTTTTACTAATGAGCACTCTCCAGAAATGCCGTCTGGTTGCCATTAAAGTTGATGAGTTGGGAAGTCTTATCCTGATAAATGTTTGGCTTCTCTGTGATTAGACACACGGTTTTAACGCATTTCAACAAAATAGTAGCTGCTTTAGTGAGACTTAGTCCAAGAGTTGTGTGTGTGTGTGTGTGTGTGCGTGCGTGCGTGTGTGTGTGCCAAGCAGGATTGAAAATTACAATATCACATGAAAGAGCAGGAAAATGTGGGCATTAACCATTTGACACAGCTTCAACTCAGAAATACCATTCTCTCATGATCTGAACCTTCCAACATACTTTGGATAATACTAACCCATGTATTTAAATATGTATTGAGTATTTCCGTTTTTTGGCAACCACTCTCCCATTCTTATATTTCTTATCCTTCCTCAAACTACTGGTTACTTCAAAGACTTTAGGGAAGTTATATACTTTCTGTCTTAAACGAATGAATGAAAAGGGCTTATTTGAGGACATTTGAGATAAGGACAGAGGACAAGAGTGATTTTAAAATGGTACAAGCCCAATGAGGGAAAACACAAGCTAATAAGATTGTTCTGAACTATTAAACAAATTCTGGCATGCCATCCACTTTTATTGACTTTCTTCTACACTCTACCTTCATGTAGTTTTATAATTAAAAAATTATTTTGAGCTGAATTAGGTTAGTATACTATCATCTCAATTACTTTGGTACTATTAAAAATAGGTAGGCCTATTGGCCGGAAAGAATTCTGAAGCCATAGAGGCTAATCCAGTCCTTCAGAAGAATCTTCACCTTTCTGCAGAATTTGACCTTGTTGACCACTTCTTTCTTCTAAATAGTCTCCCTGACTCCTTTGGTTTCCATGACTGCTTTGTTATTCTCCTGCTAACTGTTTTACTTATCCTTCTTGAACCTTGTGGGATCATCTTTAGTGTTTGGCGGATCACCCTTTAAAAACTCTCACTTTACTCCACCACCCTACATCTCTTCCTTTTCAGAGCCAAATTCCTAGAAAAGCCTGACTATACTCAATGCCTACATTTTCTTATATGCCACTAACTTCTTAAACCCTTGCATTCTTGTTTCCCTCTCCACCATATGATTGAAACTACTTTTCTCTAGATTCTCAAATGATCTCTTTATTACTAAATCCAACAGCTTTTCTCATTTCTCAAACTTTTTGACACTGTTAACTACTCCCTTCTTGTGTATATCCTTTCTTCTGTGGGTTCTCATGACATTGCCCTCTACTGATTCTCCTTGTATCTGTCTGACTAATCCTTCTTAGTCTACTTTGCATGTATGAAAAGCATTGATTAGATGCTTACTATGTGCCAAATCCTATGTTAAACACTAGGGTTACAAATAGAAAAGTTAGACTTTTCTGGTCCTCCTAGAGCTGAAAACAACTCATGTAAAGGAATGGAGGCCAGGAAAAGGTCTGGAAAGTCATAAAGATGAAAACCAGGATGAAAAAAGGGAATGATATTTATATAGTTTCTACTGTGTTCTAGGCACTCTGCTAAGAGCTTTACAAATATTGTCTCATTTGGTCCTTACAACAGCCCTGTGATGTTGCAATATTCCCATTTTACAGATGGCAAATAGAATAATAAGGCAGTTAATTGATTTGCTCTTTCCAGTGGCAATGGTTCTCAGAGCAGGAGATAGAAGAGAAGTGTGGTATTGTCATGGCAGAAAGATGGAAATTGACTGAGTGAAGATGTTGCTGCATAGTCCTACGGAGTGCATAGGTAGAGATATACAGATCTTACCATTCCTAAACTCCAGTCCCATAGCATCAAGTAACTGATGGAAATTTCTAACTGGATATCCAAATATAATACATTAATCAGAACTTAGTATCTTCCCCCTGAGCCCACTATCTTTGTAACTTCTCTCCTTCTGTTCAGGTGCCTTCAAAAGGTGACACCTTTTTTCTTAAGGTTCACAGCTTTAATGACTTTCTTGACTCTTCCCTCTCACTTTTATATTTGTATCCCTATCACAGTGCCTGGAGCTAATGAGTAAATCTTGATGAAAAGAAATAGTAACATTTCTTTGACTTTCAACAAGTATCATCTCCCCATGGAGTAGTAGTACAAACAGCAGCACCAGATATGATCATAATTGATGATGACATTCATATATTCAAATGGATCTACAATTTCATCAGTGCAAATACTTCCAACAATCATCATGATCATCATCATCATTAATAGCATTTAAAAAGTGCTTTAAGGCTTGGAAAGTGCTATGCATGTTATCTCATTTGATCCTCCCAATTACCCTATTATGTAGATGCTATATTATTTGTTGTTGTTCAGTTATTTATTGTCATTCAGTAACTTACTCTTCACTCTTTGTGATCCCATTTGGGATTTCCTTGACAGAGATACTAGAGTGGTTTGCCACTTCCTTCTAAAGCTCATTTTACACATGAGGAACTGAGGCAAACAGGGTTAAGTGACTAGCTCAGCATTATACAACTAATAGTGTCTGAAGTCACATTTGAATTCTGGAAGATGAGTCTTCCTGACTCCAGACCTGGCACTCTATCTACTATGCCACCACTTCACTATTATCCCCATTTTACAGATGAGGAAATGGAAGGGTCACATAGCTAATAAATGTCAGAATCAGAATTTGAACTCAGGTCTTCTTTCAAATCTAGCAATCTAAGCACTGTACCACCTAACTGGCTTAAAATTCCTACATGCCTGTCCATCCTATCCAACTCTTGTTTAAGCCCTCCCATATATTTATCATCTAATGTGGCCACCATATTGGATTTCTCTTTATACTGTAAAGTTACCAACAGGGCATAGATCATCTAATGGTTATCAATTCATTCTTGTCACACAATTAACCTATATTCTTTTTTGTTCATTCATTTCTTTAGTGATGTCACTAATTGCTTTTTTTTACATAACCATTTTGGTAACGTCTTGTACTCTGATCATGACCGCTTTACAGCTCTCTGTTAACTTTTGAGTGATTTTAAGTTGTACTTCTTCAGAATTATTGTCCAGCAGTATTCCATATCTTATAGTTTTACAGCATTGCATGAATATTAAAAAGATGGACTGTATTGGAAGATATTAAAAAGATGGACCTTTGATGAAGATAGTCCTCATTTATATAATACATTATAATTCGCTAGTACCATTCCTCATAAGTTGGTGTGCTAGTATTATTATTCCCATTTTACAGATGAGAAAACTAAGGTTAAGAAAGATTGCTTGACTTGCCTATAGTCACATGGCTAGTATTTACACCTTGTAAGTCTTTTCTTTCTCTTCTCACTTAGCTTAAAAGAAAAGAATTGAGAAATTAAAGCTTTGCCTGCACAGCACCAAAACAATTGGTTATTCTGATCAACATGCTTAATCTAGCAGTCCTTTATAGCCATAGCCTTAGAGCAAACTCATTAGCCATCTGTGATCTGTACTACCTTTCCCACTAAGCCATATTTAGATACCCAGTGGGGAGATAACCCTAATCACACTACCAGTCTCTAAATCTAAAGAGACCATCTTTAAATTTAGACCAATCTAGGTCCTCTGGCCTTTTAGCTTTTAGAAATTTTTTTTTCTCACTCTCGTATCTCCTAAGTTTTTCTGTGCTTGTGTGGTGGATGCAAACTCCGTAGTGATTATTCCAAAATACATTAATACTGATGAGTCAGGTCCCCATAGTTACTATACTTTCAGTGCTATAGAGTTAACTCTGAAAGATAGGGGAGTGATTTCAAATGCTATACAGCTCACAAGCACCCACTAGGGCGCTTCCCCCTATAATTATTAGTTGCTATCATCCAGAATCAATTAGTTTTTAGATAAGGTTATTTATTAAGGAGATAAAGAGCAGTTGATACAAAATATTTCTCCAAAAGTCTGTGATCCACATATCTCGCAAGTCTATGGGGAGAGTAGGCTCCAGCTTCAAGAATATAAGCGACCCAGAGTTAGAAAACTTAACATTTCAGCAAGTTCATTTGCTGGAGTCTGTAAGGTGTTTCCCCTTAGGTACAATATAGTTTTTCTTCTGGGCTTCTTGTGGATGCTTGAATCTACCTTCTCTCATCATCCCCAGTTTGTTCTTGATTTCTGATGTAGATCCTGCCCTTCTCTGTTCCACAGATGCATGCTAGAGTGCTGATGTGAAGATGGGACTCTGAGAGTTCTTTAAATCCTTCAGAGTTCATCCAGTCAAGGGTGGAGAGTAACTGAGGTTAAGGTCTGGCCCTGGCACAGGCTTCTGTTCCTCTCCCTCAGATTGATTCCTTCTCAGCAGTTTAGTTGGAACAGGTTCTCTTCTCCAATTCCAGGCACTTGAATCTCTGATTCAAAGTAGATAGATGGTTTTATACAAGCCCTAGAGGGCAGAATCAAGTCCTTCAGCTAATCTAAACAGACTACCTGTATCCAGACTTTTTTCATAGAATGGACAATTGTGTTTTCACTAGATAAATGAGAGGGGTTAAATGTGAGTAGGTGACTTTGGCCCTATTTTTATGCTTATATCTAGTATAATTTTGAAATAGTGATACCTGTCATGCCTATCTTACATGGTTGTTGTGAAGTTCAAAGGACATAAAGTTTGCAAACTTGAAGTACCCTATGAATATGATGTTTGTATTTTTTAAGGCTTCTTATGTTTATTTATTTATCTTTAGTTTTCAACATTCATTGCCACAGAATTTTGAGTTCCAAATTTTCTCCCCATCTCTCCCCTCTCCCCACCTCATAATGCCTTGAATTCTGATTACCCCTTCCCTCAATATGCCCTCCCTTCCCTAATCCCCATCTTCTCTCTTTTCTTGTAGGGCAAGATAGATTTCTATACCCCATTACCTGTATTTCTTATTTCCCAGTTGTATGCAAAAACAATTCTCAACATTTGTTGCTAAAACTTTTGAGTTCCAACTTCTTTCCCTTCCTCCCTCTTCACCCATCCTCACTGAGAAAGCAAGCAATTCAATATAGGCTATATATGTGTAGTTTTGCAAAAGACTTCCATAATAGTCATGTTGGGTAAGACTAACTACATTTCCCTCCATCCTATCCTGACCTTGTTCCTCCCCAAAAGCGTTTACTTCTAATTACTCCCTCCTCCCATTTGCCCTCCCTTCTATCATCCCTCCCACCCCACTTGTCCCCATTGTCTCTTATTTTCCTGTAGTATAAGATAGATTTTTGTATCATATTGAATGAGCATGTTATTCCCTCCTTAAGCCAAATGTGATGAGAGTAAACTTCACTTTTCCCCTCTCACCTCCTCCCTTTTCTCCTCCATTGAAAAAGCTTTTTCTTGCCTCTTTTATGAGAGATAATTTGCCCCATTCCATTTCTCCCTTTCTCTTCCAAATATATTCCTCTCTCACCCCTTAATTTTATTTTTTTAGATATCATCCCTTCTTATTCAACTCACCCTGTACTCTGTATGTGTGTGTGTGTGTGTGTGTGTGTGTGTGTGTGTGTGTATAATCCCTACAATTACCCAGATACTGAGAATAGTCTCAAGAGTTACAAATATTATCTTTCCATGTAGGAATGTAAACAGTTCAACTTTAGAAAGTCCCTTATAATTTCTCTGTCCTATTTATCTTTTCATGCTTCTCTTTGATTCTTGTGTTTGAAAGTCAAATTTTTTATTCAGTTCTGGTCTTTTCATCAAGAATGCTTGGAAGTCCTCTATTTCATTGAATGACCATTTTTTCCCCTGAAGTGTTATTACTCAGTTTTGCTGGGTAGGTGATTCTTGGTTTTAGTCCTAGTTCCTTTGATTTATGGAATATCATTCCAAGTCCTTCAATCCTTTAATGTAGAAGCTGCTAGATCTTATGTTATCCTGATTGTATTTCCATAATACTTGAATTGTTTCTTTCTAGCTGCTTGAAGTATTTTCTCTTTGACCTGGGAACTCTGAAATTTGGCTACAATATTCCTAGGAGTTTCTCTTTTTGGATCTCTTTCAGGAGGTGATAAGTGGATTCTTTCAATATTTATTTTGCCCTCTGGTTCTAGAATATTATGGCAGTTTTCCTTGATAATTTCATGAAAGATGATGTCTAAGCTCTTTTTTTGATCATGGTTTTCAGGTAGTCCCGTAATTTTTAAATTGTCTCTCCTGGATCTATTTTCTAGGTCACTTGTTTTTCCAATGAGATATTTCATATTATCTTCTATTTTTTTCCTTCTTTTGTTTTTTTTTGTAATTTCTTGGTTTCTCATAAGGTCATTAGCTTCCATTTGCTCCATTCAAATTTTTAAAGAACTTTCTTAAAGAATTTTCTTCAGTGAGCTTTTGAACCTCCTTTTCCATTTGGCCAATTCTGTTTTTTAAAGCAATCTTCTCCTCATTAGCATTTTGGACCTCTTTTTCCAATTGAGTTAGTCTATTTTTAAAGGTGTTGTTTTCCTCAGCATTTTTTGGGTCTCCTTTAACAAGCTGTTGATTTGCTTTTCATCATTTTCTTGCACCACTCTCATTTTTTCACTCAGTTTCTCCTAGACCTCTCTTACTTAATTTTCAAAATTCTTTTTGAGCTGTTCCATGGCCTGAGGCCATTGCATATTTATTTTGGAGGTTTTGGATACCAAAGCCTTGACTTCCTCTGATGGTATGTATTGTTTTTCCTTATACAAAAGGATGGAAGAAAATACCTGTTCGTCAAGAAAGTAACCTTCTATAGTCTTATTTTTCCCCCTTTGTTGGGCATTTTCCCAGTCAGTTACTTGACTTTTGAGTCCTTTGTAAAGAGGAGGGTATACCCTGGGGACCTGTAAGTTCTCAGTTCCTCCAAGGTGACACAATCAAGAGAGAGGAGTTTGCTCCTCTCCTGGCTTGTGCACTGGTCTGGGAGCAACCAAAAGCTTTTCTGCCCAGAATCTGTTAGTAGAATTCCCTCTCCACAACAGCCTCCAGCTCCACCACACCAGCCCTTCTCCTCACCCCAGGTCCATGCTCTGGGCTGAGATTCAGAACAGCTGCTCAATTCCCCCAGGAGCTGTAGGCAGAGGGCTCCAAAAATGGATGCTGCAGTTGCAGTGACTGCTGCAGGTTGGGTCAGACTCTGTTCCCTTCTCCTGGATGAAGGAGCTTTCTCACTGACTTTTGAAGCTGTCTTTGGCATTTGTGTATTGAGCAGTCTCGGAACTGCTACTGCCAGTAGCTTCCTGAAACCTGTTCCAGGTCCTGTTCCTGCCACACCACATGGCCCATGCTAGGCCACGGTGCCATAGAACTTTCCTGTCAGCCTTCCAGGCTGTCTTGGGCTGGAAATCTCTTTCACTCTGTTGTTTTGTGGCTTCTGCTGCTGTAGAATTTGTTTAAAGTCATTTTTTACAGGTGTTTTATGGGCTATGTGGGGGAGCTTCTACAGGCCTGTCTTTCTACTCCACCATCTTGGCTCCACCCTTGTATTGTTAATAATAGTCATAATAGCACCTACAGCATCAGTCATCTTGAAGAAAAAATATAAATGTTGTACTCTGTGTATGGGTTACAGCTATGACAGAAGCAACTTTACTCAAGTTAACATTTATCTAATATTTAACAATTTCTAGCTTAGAGAAAAAATTATTCAAACTGGTATCATTTCTCCCTCCAGCCCTTACCCCATGCCTTCAGAAATATCTTTCCCCCAAGGTTACTTAATGTAACATTTATAGGAATCTTGAACAAGGAAAATGCCATAATAGTTTGAAATACAGTTTTGGGTTAATATTTCAGAATAGTCCATTAACAATAGTTACTTAATCTACAGTGAATAGTGCTGGGCCTGGAATCAGAAAGATCTGAGTTCAAATCGGACCTCAGCCACTAAGCCGTGGGCAAGTCACTTAACTTCTGTTTGCCTCAGTTTCTTCAAATGGTAAAATGGGAATAATAATAGCACCCTCCTCACTGGGTTGCTACGAGGATCAAATGAGATAATATTTGTAAACAAAATGAAACACTTAATAGTGTCAGGCACATGGTAGGAACTATATAAATGCTTATTCCCTTCTCTGCCCCAGTTAGAATTACAGTATTCCACTTCTTCCTTGACCACTCCCCTCAAAGACTGAAGGGGTCCCCTCCTTGGGATCACAGTCTTTACTGAGTAAGAGAAGAAGACACTTTTCTTGGGGTTAAGGAGGAAGGTGAAAGCCTATCACTGGTCAGTCTTCTGGGAATGAAAACATCTCTGCGAGACAAGAAGTATTCTTTGTTTACAATTTGGTTTCCAGCCTTAATCCATTTCCCTTAGAAAGGTCATTTTGTCCTCTACCTTTACTGAGAAGTCAAGTCTGAAAAGGGTTTTTGCACCAGAAAAACCGCAAAGGTAGTTCTTAATATGTTTCCACATTTGTTATAGTGCTTTCAGAAGACATTTTTTCTATTATTATAATCTATCTACAACAGTCCTGTGACGATCTATTCTAGGTCAAATATTAATCAATCAATAGACATTTATTAAGTGCCTACTATTTGCCAGGCATTGTTATCACTCCCAATTTGTAGCTTAGGGAACAGATACATAGAGAGGTTAGGTTATAGTGGCTTAGTTCACTAGTCAACTAGTAGCATGGTTATCTACTGATGTCTAGTCTAAGACACTTAATCTTACAGCTTGCTTCTCTACCTCTTAAATAAAATTATTTGAGCTCAGTATTTAATCTGTAAAATGAGGACAACAACACTAGCAATCCCTACCTCTCAGGGCTGTTGTTAGTAAAAAAAGTGTTTATATATTGTCAAGAGCTATATAAGAATAAGCTATCATCAATGACCCATTGCTTTAATAACAATATTCTTAAAGCATGGTTGTATTCAGTATAAACCACTGGCCTCAAGTCATGAAACACTATAGTAGCTAAGTGATTTCCAAATTGAAAAAAAAAAGAAATCCTGAAATTATCTTTCTGTGGGTATTTATTTTGTCTTCAATGTTTCTTTCAACTCCTGATACAGATGCTACTGTCAGCATCTAGGGATGCTCTTACCATAACAAATGGGAAGTCCCAAGTATTCAAATATTTAAAAATTTTGGAGTTTATAAAATCTTCCTTGGGTCAGTGGGTGAGGGTGGGTGGGGAAAAGAGACATGCTTTTTCTTTTCCTTCCCTCTTCCTTATCCCCTCTCCTTTCCCAACCAGTAGAAAAGCTATTCTCTCTAAGGGGTTTGATTGAAAGTAATTGTACCACTAGACTGTCCCACCACTAGAATGCTTGATTCTAAACTACCTGACTGCTCTTCAATCCTCCTGGTATACTTCCTGTGTAACACCATCTCATTTTATCCAGTAGTATAAAGCACTGTATGCTCCCTCCTAATTTCACTAACTAGGTCAAAGTGGGGAACCTGCTGACCTGAGGTTACATGAAGCCTCACCCCTGAACTAGGTTGTTAATTCTTTGTTTATACCTTTGTTTTGATTGATAGAGAATTTTGTACTTGTTTACACCTTTGATTCAACTGAGAAGTGCTGGCCTTCTGTGTTCAAATGGAGTGGGGTGGACTTTCATCAACTGGTTGGTTGGTTGTTATCCTTCATCTTCAAAGAGGACCAAAATGATATCACCATGATAAAGTGAAATTTCAGTATGTGAGACTGTGGCTGATCAGAACAATACGAGCTCTACCACAAGTTGGGCACAGATAGTCTGTTTGAATATTTGGGGTGGATATCCCAAATTTGTGCATCCTGTATTTACTTTGTGCTGTCTCATTTCTGCTTTGCTCATAGAGCACAGCACCCTTTTTGATGTGGGCACTCCATGCTGAGCAGTCCTGTGCTAGTATCTCCCATGCTGCCCAGTCAAATCCACAGTTCTTAAGAAAGACCTTGAAAGTGTCCTTGTATAGCTTCTTCTGACCACCATGTGATCACCTGCCTCATGTGAGTTCTCCACAAAATAGTCTTTTTGGCAAGTGTACATTTTGCATTCGAACAACATGACCAGTCCATCAGAGTTGTTCTCTCTGAAACATAGTTTGAATGCTTGGCAATTCAGCTTGAGCAAGGACTTCAATGTCTGCTACCTTATCCTGCCAGGTGATCCTCAGAATCTTCCCAAGACAGTTCAAATGGAAGCAGTTCAGTTTGCTGGCATGGCACTGGTAGACTGTCCATGTTTCAATGAGGCATACAACAATGAGGTCAGTATAATGGCTCTGTAGACCTTCAGTTTGGTAGTCAGTTTAATACCTCTTCTCTCCCAAACCTTTCTTCAGAGCCTCCCAAACACTGAGTTAACTCTGGCAATGTGTGGATCAACCTCATTGTCGATGTGTACATCCCTGGAAAGTACACTACCAAGGTAAATGAATTTATCTACAGCATTTAAAACTTCTGCATTTGTTGTAACCAATGGTTCCACAAATGGATGGTGTGGTGGTGGCTGATAGAGCACCTGTGTTTTCTTGGTGTTAATTATTAGGCCAAAATTAGCACAGGCAGCAGTGAATTGATCCACACTTGGTTGCATCTCAGCTTCAGAGATTGCATTGAGTGCACAATCATCTGCAAACAGAAAATCATGCACCAACACTCCCTCCACTTTGGTCTTGGTTTGTAGCCTTTATAAATTGAAGAACTTACCATCAGTATGGTAGTTGACCTTGATGCCTTTTTCATCCTCATTGAAAGCATTTGACAACATGGCTGAAAACACTATGTTAAATAACATGGGAGTAATTACACAGTCCTCTTTAACTCCCTTGGTGACTGGTACGGCACAAGAACTTTGTCCATTATCCAGAACCCGGACAAACATGCCATCATGAAATTAACAGACAATATTGATGAACTTCTCCAGACAACCAAATTTTGACATAATTTTCTACAAGCCCTCTCAACTAACAGCGTCAAAGGCTTTGGTCAGATCTACAAACGTTGTGTACAGATCTCTGTTCTGCTCCTGGCATTTCTCCTGGAGTTGTTGGGCAGTAAACACCATATCTACTGTTCCTCAACCCTTTCTGAAGCCACACTGGCTGTCAGGCATATGCTCATCTTCCAGGTGAAGGATCAGCCTATTAAGGGAAACTCTAGCAAGAATTTTGCCAGCAATGACTAAGAGAGAGATCCCCCTATGATTGTTGCAGGACAATCTGTTCCCTTTACCCTTATAGAGATGGACAATGGAGGCATCCTTGAACTCTTGGGGGATAACTTCCTCTTGTCATATAACCTGGAAAATTTCAATCAGTTTTTGTATGAGTAATGGTTCCCCTACCTTGTAAATCTCAGTTGGAATAGAATCAGCACCAGGTGCTTTACCACATGAAAGGAGCATAATGGCCTCAAAACCTCTTCTTCAGTTGGAAGCTCAGCTAAGGAGGGATTGACTTCAACCTGAGGTAAACAGTCAATGGCCTCAGCATTGGTTGACGATGGTCTGTTGAGAACACTATGGAAGTGTTCAGTCCATCACTCTAGGATCATGTCCTTATCACTAATAATGTGGCTCCATCAGCACTGAATAGTTGTAATGATCAAATTAGTAAAGATAATAAAAAAGGAAAATAAAAATTAGTGGTGGGCCAAAGACAGGCCAACTGGTGCATTTGTGGGTCTGGGAATTGGTCTCACCATTTTGGAAAGCAACTTAGAACTATATCCCAAAAGTCAATATGCTACCCCATACTCTTTGACTCAGTAATACCACTATTAGTTCTATATGCCAAGGGAATCAAAGAAAGAGGAAAAAGAACCTTATGTACAAAAATATTTATTATGGTTCTTTTTTTGTAGCAAAGAACTGAGAACAAATTGGTGTCCATAAATGACTGACCAAAATTATGGCTTAAGAACATAATAGATTATTATTATGCCATAATAAATGATGAAAGACAGTAATGTTAAATTCAAATAGAAACAGATTCCTGCTGGCCACATATAAACTTAGAAAACTACAAATTAACATTATATTTTTATTTATTTTGTTAAACATTTCTCAATTTCATTTTCATCAGGGGAGTTTAGAGTTTGACATATGATGAAAGGATTGATTTCAGAGAAACCTTGCATGAACTGATATGGAAGGAAACAGCAGAACCAGGAGAACAATTTATATACTAATAGCAACATTGTAAAGAAAACAACTTTGAAAGACTTAAGAATTTTAAAAATGTACTAAGTGACTCTAGAGAAGCCATGAGAAAACATGGGACCTAATTTCTGTCACAGGGGTGATAAACCCAAGGCACAGAATGAGACATATATTTTTGACCATAGCAAATATGTGGTGATGTTTTACTTTACATTTAGTCGTTACATGATTTTTTAAAAATTGTTGGTAAATGGGACATGAGTTATGTATTAAAAGATAGCCAGGAGGAAGGATAAGGTCTGAAGGTAGAGTAATTATCAGAATAAAGATGCAGGAAAATTCATGTATGTGATATATTTAGTAAATACTGTATATCTGGTCTGGCTAGAACAGAAATGTGCGAAGTAAGGTTGGAAAGGTTCATCAATATTGTCTGTTAATTTCATGATGGCATGTTTGTCCAGGTTCTGGATAATGGACAAAGTTCTTGTGCCGTACCAGTCACCAAGGGAGTTAAAGAGGACTGTGTGCTTACTCCCATGTTATTTAACATAGTGTTTTCAGCCATGTTGTCAAATGCTTTCAATGAGGATGAAAAAGGCATCAAGGTCAACTACCATACTGATGGTAAGTTCTTCAATTTATAAAGGCTACAAACCAAGACCAAAGTGGAGGGAGTGTTGGTGCATGATTTTCTGTTTGCAGATGATTGTGCACTCAATGCAATCTCTGAAGCTGAGATGCAACCAAGTGTGGATCAATTCACTGCTGCCTGTGCTAATTTTGGCCTAATAATTAACACCAAGAAAACACAGGTGCTCTATCAGCCACCACCACACCATCCATTTGTGGAACCATTGGTTACAACAAATGCAGAAGTTTTAAATGCTGTAGATAAATTCATTTACCTTGGTAGTGTACTTTCCAGGGATGTACACATCGACAATGAGGTTGATCCACACATTGCCAGAGTTAACTCAGTGTTTGGGAGGCTCTGAAGAAAGGTTTGGGAGAGAAGAGGTATTAAACTGACTACCAAACTGAAGGTCTACAGAGCCATTATACTGACCTCATTGTTGTATGCCTCATTGAAACATGGACAGTCTACCAGTGCCATGCCAGCAAACTGAACTGCTTCCATTTGAACTGTCTTGGGAAGATTCTGAGGATCACCTGGCAGGATAAGGTAGCAGACATTGAAGTCCTTGCTCAAGCTGAATTGCCAAGCATTCAAACTATGTTTCAGAGAGAACAACTCTGATGGACTGGTCATGTTGTTCGAATGCAAAATGTACACTTGCCAAAAAGACTATTTTGTGGAGAACTCACATGAGGCAGGTGATCACATGGTGGTCAGAAGAAGCTATACAAGGACACTTTCAAGGTCTTTCTTAAGAACTGTGGATTTGACTGGGCAACATGGGAGATACTAGCACAAGACTGCTCAGCATGGAGTGCCCACATCAGAAAGGCTGCTGTGCTCTATGAGCAAAGCAGAAATGAGACAGCACAAAGTAAATGTAAGATGCACAAATTTGGGATATCCACCCCAAATATTCAAACAGACTATCTGTGCCCAACTTGTGGTAGAGCATTCTGAGCTCGTATTGTTCTGATCAGCCACAGTCGCACATACTGAAATTTCACTTTATCATGGTGATATCATTTTGGTCCTCTTTGAAGATGAAGGACAACAACCAACCAACCATCTTTACTAATCTGATAGGCAAGAGGTGGAATCTCTCTAATTATTAGTGATTTGGAGGATCTTTTAATATGACTTGCATGCATTTATTAGGTACCTACTCTATGCCAGGTACTATGCTAAGGGTTGGGGATAAAAAGACAAGAAAACTATCCCTGCCCTCAAGGAGTTTACATTCTAAGTTTGTGTGTGTGTGTGTGTGTGTGTGTGTGTGTGTGTGTAAATAATGCATATATCATTATATGCAAAATTTATATACAAGTTACATGCAAGATAATTTTGAGGGGGATGTACTAGCATCTAGGGTAATGATGACTGAAGACAAAGATGTTTGGGAAATCTTCATATAGAAGTTGCACTTGAGCAAAGAACGTTGAATGAAAATAGGGATTACAAAAGGTGGAAAGGTTTCACATTGTGAAATGGGGGACAGTACAAAGAGAAGGAGGTCCCACAGCAATGGGAAATGGAGTTCTGTGTATAAGGAACAGTAAGAAAGTCAGTTTGACTATACTGTGATGGCAGGAAATGAGGGACTAGAAATGTGAAACTGAGGAATTTAACTGATTCTAGAAGAGATAAGGAGTTACTAGACTTTAACAGGGGAGTGACATGATCTGAGCTACACCTTAGGATAGTCACTCAGGCAGATGTGTAGAGGATTATAATAAAGTACTTAAGGCAGGGAGTCTGATTAGGAAGCTATTACATTAAGTTAGGCAGAGGTGGTGACAGACAACTCAGGTGGCTCCTCTGTGAGAGCAGAGGAGGGATGGGAGATGAGCGATTTTGTGGGGATAGAAATGACAAAATTTGGCAACTGATTGGATACGTGGGATGAGGAGTGTGAAGTTGACAATGATATCAAGAATCTCCCCTGATAATATCAGCCTCCAGATGATAATAACTTGTGATTCATTCATTCATTCATTCATTCATTCATTCATTCATTCATTCATTCATGAATGACAGTTATTAAATGCCTACTTTGTGTAAAAAACTATGCCTCCTTGGAGCTCCTGTGGTATTTCTTAGCATCTATACCACTTGGAGCATAAAATCATGTATTTGAAAGGGACTTAAAAGTTACCTAGCTGAACCCCCTTTATTTTACAAAAGAGGAAATTAAGGCCCAGAAAATTTATCTTTGCCCAAAGTCACACATAGTTAGTAAGCAACAATTGTCAGTAAGCTGACAATTTATGGTGGCCCTCTATCATTTACTTTGAAGATAAGGACCATCTTTTCTATTTCCCTGGAGGCAATGTTATTACAGAAAAATTACTGCACCTTGAAATCAAAGACCTTATTTTCTTCCCCACTTCCCCCTCCAAATCCCAACTTATTAACTGTGTCACTTACAGCAAATTAGTTCACCTCTCTGAGACTCAGTTTCCTTACCTGTTAATTTTTGAAACAGTATTTTTATTGCCTCCCACAAAGGGCTATGATGAGAATTAAGTGAGACAACATTTGTAAAGAGGTTTTGTAAAGTGCAAAAATACAATGTGTCTTTTAAGCCACCTAGTGGTGTTATAATGAATACTATAAATATTTATTGCATACATTATGTATGTGTGATCTTAAACAAGTTATTTTACTTCTCCAGGATGTAGTTCAGAAATCTGTAAATGAAGGAGATGAGATGAACTCTAGGATAAGGATTGTGCTGAAATCAGTTAGAATTAGCTTACCAGAACTGACTGTCACCTTTTCAGATTTACACCATCGAAATTAGCAAAGGCTATAATTTAAGGCTTGCTTTATTGTTTTGTTGATTGTTTAGAATTAAGGAAGTGATGGAAAAAATGTTAATAATGCAAATGAAACTTTAAAATATATTGTGTGTACATTCCCCCTCCCCCAGAGCTGATTGTTAAGCATACCACTAAGATAATTTCAAACTCTAAATGCAATAATCTTATATGACCACTGTGCTGATGGTATGGTCAGTATAGATAAATCCATGAGGTAAGTTCTGAAGTAGGAGGGACCTAGTATTATTGTTTAGAAATTTTACTTATTTATTTCTAAATCCATTTTTATGGATTTTTTTCTTTTATATCACCTACATTCCCCAATTTCTTGCTCCCAGAACTATCTCCTATGACAAGGAATAAAAGAGAGGGAGGAAAACAGTTCAGTAAAATTAACCAACACATCAAAGAAAGTTTGCCTTTATCTTGCTTATTCCACACTCTTTTCAAAGAAGAGAGACATTTCTTCTTTGGGACCAAGTTTGAAAATTACAATTTAAAAGTATTAAATTCCAATTTTTTGTTGTTCATATCCTTTCCACTTACAGTGTTATAGTTATTGTCTATACTACTTTCCTGGTTTGCTTACTTTACTCCGAATCAACTAATATAAATCTTCCCATGCTTCTCTGTATTATTTATGGTCTTCATAGACACCTAGGTGGCACACAGTAAATAGAGTGGCAAATTTAGAGATAGGAACTGAGTCTAAATCTAGTATCAGATACTTAGTAGATGTATGACTCTGGGCAGGTCACTTAATTTTCCTCGGTTAATGGAAATAATATAACGCACCTACATCACAGAGTTGTTACGAGGTTCAAAATGAAGTAATATAGGTAAAGTTCTTTGCCAAACAGGGCGCTATGTGTATGCTAATTGTTATTAGTAATTTCTTATAGCACAGTAATAATTAGGGGGAGACAGAGACAGACGATTGAATCTAGTATTTACTAAACTGTAGTTTTCATTAATACAGTTTTCATTAAGTTGGGACCTAGTCCTTTATAGATTTCAACCAAAGAAGGGATACTTCTGCCTACCTCAAAAATAGGAACTTGCCAGGGGACTGCAGTCATTTCAGTCATTTAGTTGTGGTCAACTCTTAGTGATCCCATTTGGATTTTTCTTGGCAAAGTTACTGTAATGGTTTGCCATTTCCTCCTCCAGTTCATTTTACTGATGAAGAAATGAGGCAAACAGGGTTTAAGTGATTTGCCCAGGATTACACCACTAGTAAGTGTCTAAGGCCAAATTTGAACTAAGAAAGATGAGTTTTCCTGACTCTGCACCCAGCACTCTACTGCACCCCCTAGCTGCCTTTTAAATTGCCAGTCATAAATAAATCTCTTGTTAGTAATGATCTGATCATTTTACTACATCACTTCACTTTCTGACCCTGCACACCCATTTTGTTTTTATTCCTCCTTTGAGGAAAAATTAGGAGGGATAAGCAAAAGGTTTACGACTCAAAGTCAATCAATGACAATATTTTTAAAAAAAAAAACATTATTTTTAGTTCAGTAGAAACAAAATTTTGAAAGCAAAACTTTTGACAGAGAAGAAATAATTTTCACATTAAGAAATTACCACCCATAGCCACATGCACTTATTAATTCTTTTTCTTTTTTATTTTTGCATTCCCTTTATTTCTGGATAGATTCATTCCTTCCCTTCTCCCTAGAAAAACATCACTTAACAAAGAATAAAAAAGAAAGGGAAAAAACAGCAGCTCAGCAAAACCAAACAATTCATCAGCTGGGCCCAAATACAATATTGCACACCCATAGTGGGAAATGGAGGGATATGCATTTTTAAAAACTCTTGCCTTCTTTTTTTGGTCTAATTTACATTGTTTTAGTCATTGGTGTATTATTTTTCTGATTCCACTTTTTTCACTCTGCATCAGTTCATGTCTTCTCTTGCTTCTCTGAATCCTTCATATTCTTTATCTCTTATAGCACAATAGTATTCCATTATATTCATAAATAACATTATATTTAGCCATTTCTCAATCAATGAGTGTCTTCCTTGTTTTCAGTTTTTTGCTACCATCTAAAAAAAGTCCTGTTATGGATATATTGGTGAATATGTGGCTCTTCTTTTTACCTTTGACTTCCTTAAGGATATATGCAGAGAAGTGGTTTTTTGAGGTCAAAGTATATAAACATTCTAGGTCCTTTTTTTACAAGCATAATTCCAAATTGCTTTATAGAGTGGTTGGTCCAATTCATAGTTCTACTAACAGTATATTTAAATATGCTCTTTTTATTTATATAGTATACATAATATTATAGTACATATTTATATATAATAACAGCATATATTTGCAACCCCTTCAATACTAAACATTTTCACCTTTCGTCATCTTTGATAGTTTCCTGGGTGTGAAATGAAACCTCAGAATTGTTTCAGTTGTCTTTCTTTTAATGATAGTGATTTGGAACAATTTTTGCACAAACCCATCAAAAAAAATGTTTCCTCAACTCTCAGAAAATACTTATATGTACTGCTTTTGAAGGATTATTATGGATAATTGTATTATTTGAAGGATTATCTACTACTTCAAATTATTATTTGAAGGATTATCCACTACTATTGGAAGTCCTTTAATTGATGATATCTTCCAAATTTGGGAGTTTCATAGTACAAAAATGAGATCAGTACCACAAACACACTGATATTCATTTATAGCCGAAAAAAGTAGAAATGTAATCACAGGTCACAGGACTACTTAATGACTAAAAAATGGATCCCTCTTCTACCCAGATTCAGTTCTCTTGTATGATCTTATCTAAACATAAAATACCTTGATTCAGGTACTATTTACTGCACAGTCTTTTCTGATACTCTACTTTGTTATATTTCCTTTCTTTCTCTCCACCTTTCCTATTACTTTGCATTTTCTTCACTGTACACAATTTGCTTTCCACCATCCTTCCCCCACCCTCTCCAGTAGATGTAAGCTTCTTGAGACAGGAACTACTTATTTTGTCTTTCTATCCCTGGCACTTAGCACAGTACTTTGCACATAGTAGATATATAATAAATGCTTGTTGAATTGAATAGATTAAGACAGTTCTCTAGATCTAGGTATTTCTTTTTTAAAAGTAAATTAAAATATTTTCAATGATCAAGCGTGTATTTTTCCTGCTTCTCATTTCTGTATTACCCCTTCCCCCACTGGGTTGAGGAAAGAGAAACAAAGACATTGTGACAAATAAGCATAGTCAAGAGAAACAAATTCTCACATTGGCCACATCTGGGAGTGTATATCTCATTCTGCATATTAGTCTATTAATTCTGAAGGCATGCTTCATCATTGGTCCTCTGGAATCATGGTTGGTCATTTCATTGAGCAGAATTCTTAATTCTCCTAAACTAGCTTTTTTTTGCAACATAACTGTTGTAGTAGAAACTGTGCTCCTGACTCTCCTCACTTCACTTTGTATCAGTCTAAATAAATCTTTTCTGTTTTCTCTGAATTCTTTCTTTGATAATTTCCTTTTTAATATGTTTTTATTGATTTCTTTTTTAATATCATCATAGTTTTCCCTGATATCTCTCCTTCTCTCTCATTCCACAGAGCCATCCCATAGAAGTATTTTTAAAGATAAGAACAGGGAGAGGAATCAGTATAACTAATCAATAATATTGAAAAAGTTCAAAAACAGATACAGTGTGTAACATGCAGACTTGCCATGTCCTCAAGGGATGGGTTGAGAGCCTCTCCCAGATCTTCTTTTGATCCATGCTTATTCCTTATGATTTTGTAACATCTACTTTTGATTGCTTTGGTTTGTAGTTGTTCTTTTTGTTTACATTGTGATAGTCACTGTATATATTGTTTTCTTGAATCTGCTTACTTTACTCTGTGTTAGTTCATGTACTTGTATAATTTTTTAATGAAATAATAGTGTTTCATTATATTGACATGCCTTAATTGATGGAGACCCCTGAGACTCTTTGCTACCCTAAAAATAACTTCTATAAATATTTTTGTACATATAGGAACTTTTTGTTTTTCTTTGCTCTCCATGGGGTATAGGCCTCGTCTGGTATTGCTGGGTTACAGCTTAGCAACTTTTGGGGGTACAGTTGTAAGTTATTTTCAAGAATAACTGGATAATTTTACAACTCCACTAACTACATCAGTGTTAGACCTAGGTATTTCTGTGTAGCTTTTCAAAGACTGAGGAAATTCTGCTACCAAACTGGTCACAAACTCTTAAAACTTCGTTGAGAGCAGACAATGGCACATACTTTTATTTTTGAGGATTTCCAATTTTGAAAAGAAACAAAGTAAGGCAATTCTTTTAAACATGCTTGTTATACCAAATACAGATCTAGATTGTAAATCCCATAGACCTAATTCTAGCTTTTTATGTGATGAAACGCTGACATTTTAGAATTAGATGACCAAAATTCAAATATTACACATGATGCTTGCCATTTTTTATGACTCTTGGTAAGTCCTTTCACCTTGAAGGACCTCAGTTAGCATCTCTTTCAAATGAAGAGATTGGATTAAATGACATTTAAAGTCCATTTCAGCTCAAAATCTATGGTCATATATGATTCCTTAAACAAGTAAGAGTGAATTATGGGGGAAAAGTCCTGAACAGTACCAGGATCCAAAATCTTGGCACTGCCATTAACTTTTTGCTGATCTTGGCAAATATTCACTTTCTCTGAGCCTCTGCTTCCTCGTCTATAAATTGATGTTGTTGGGCTAGATCATATAGCAGATTCCTTCACTTCTAATATTCTATACTACTATTCCTTCATTCAACAACTTCTTTTTCCTCCAAGCCTCTCCTTCCAACATATTTTCTAAACTCCAAGTCATTATATTCCAATAGCTCCTTTTGGTTTGATATCATTGTAGAATTCACACTGTCCTTTAACATGCTGTGAGGCAAAGATTGCATTGACTTTTTAACAGAGCAACTTTGCTTGTATTTTAAAAGTGGCCAAATGATAACTCTCTCCTTACTTGGATCCTTTTCACTTACTCACATTTCAGAAAGGCAGCACTTATCGGAAGTGAAGGAAAGCAAAGAAATGACAGTAACAACGGCATATATTCCCTCTGGAAAATGAAAGGAATGTACCAGAAACAAATGTATCAAATGCAGAGAAATCAAACAAATTCAGTGATACACAAAGCCATTGCAAGAGTATATTTGCAGAAATCAGATTTTGAAGGGCTTATCCTTACTATAGTTTCAGTTCCCTTTCTTATTGCATGTAAACAGGGACAGAAAAAAACAGCCTTTGTTTTTATATATTTTTTTGCTTTTACTTAGTTACATTTAACATGGCTAACTTCCCTTTCCAAAAGAGTTATTTGAGAATGGTAAGAAGACACATAAATGGTGTTACCACCGAATACATGGGCAGAAATGACACAAATAGTTCTATGAGCAGATTACAGTTTCCCTAAACAATATTCTGGGAAATAGATACAATTTGTTGACTTGTCACTATTGTTATCCAGTCCAATAATGCCAGAGAAGGGAAATTCAAATTAAGTTGTGGAAGCTACAATAGAGAGAGTGTGTCCAGGTTGCAAGTGTGGTGCCGTCTGTGTTGATAACCCCTTTTCTTTTGTGGCCCAATCTCTCTTTACTGACTTTTTAATCGAGTTGCTATTCCACTCCTTCTTTTATTGAGCCATAGAAGTGTCTGTAATGAAAGATTAAAATGGTAACTGTGCAGTGGCTTGCAATGGTTGTGCCCAAATAAAATATGACAAGTCTCTTGTAGGGCCTATATGTAGGCAAAGCAAGCTTTGTAACAAGCCACATTACTCTCTCGCCATGCATACTGATTGCAAATTGTGTGGGTTATCCAGTGGTGCCATAAAAAAAAGAGAGAGAGAGAAAGAGAATTTCTTTTCCTCCGGCTGATTATGAACCTAATGCATAGCAAACGATGGAGCAATGACACTCAGATTTCCTGTAGCGAAGGTAAAAAAAAAAAACCAAACCAAAAAAAAAAAAAAACAAATTTACACAGTGACAGGCTAATGGATACTTTCCCAAAGAGCGGTTAGAAAGAAGTAGTAAATGGGACTGTGCTGATGCAGGGCAGCAGACCTGGTCAGGGATCAAGACATACAGCAACATATCGGATAACATATAATTGGCAGGTCACATCCAAATGAGTGTAGTCGTGCATCATCTGGAAGGCTTTTGCGGGTGATAAAGACACTTGTAAACAATTCAGTCACTGCACATGGCAATAATATGTTGATCCAGCATGTAATGAGGTGTTCCTGGAATCAATAAACTAGTCATGAAGAACAGGGAGCAAGGTCAGTGTCTGCCTTTTTGATGACCTTTCCTTGCCAGTAAGGACATCATATACTCTGAAGAGGACTTTTCTCATTTTGCAGAAAGCACTGAGTGTCAGAACTTTCATTCGCGGCAAGCAAATGAACAACCAGGCTCTGCATGCTAATGAAGTCCAGGCTATTTTCCACCTTTTCATCTGCACATTATGCTCTTGACTTTGGAGAAGGTGGGAATTAGGTTGGACCCTGGTGTCAGACTGCCTGATGGCTTGGCTCCGGAAAACTGGTAATTGAAGCTGATGACTGATGCGGGGGAGGCCTGAATTTGGAAATAAACAGTTTCAAGCACTGCGTGTCATTTCTAGAGAGACTGCTGAGTGAATGGAAATGAGCTCTGTTTCTTGAATCTAATGCAGTTTCTCAGCAGGAAAAACACTGTCTTTTAGACAACAATGCCAGTCATTAAGATTTAAATGTTCTGTTGATAATATAAGGCAGAGCCTTCTGCTTTCACAAACAGCACTTATGTAAATTTCCTTCAACATCCAGGTCTACATTTAATCCACACCCAAGAAGAGAACTGTTTGGATTGGTAACCAAAGACAATTCTAAATCTCTAAATATCATTCATAAGGAGAGAGAGGGGAAAACGGTTGAATTATTAGCGACATGTCATCACAGAACAGAATACTAGCCGGTGGAAATGGCTGAGCTATGATGGAGACAATGAAAGGATGTTAGAATTCCACTCGTAAAAATAAATAGAACAGCTACGTTCAAAAGCTATGTTTGTACCAGTATATTTTCCCCTAAGGGTTAACCAGTTTAAGCTTTTCATATATGTGAACACATGTTAATGTCATATAGGCACCTCCAGAACAATAATGCAGATTGGGAGCTAAAATCTAGACACATTAAGCTTCTAATCTTTAAATTGAAATTCTTTCACTGAGCATCCATTTTATTCTCTGTTTACTTGACTGTCATACAAAATCTGGTCCAAATAAATGTTATGAATTGGTTTTTTTTTTAAAGCTCTTCCTTTTGATTTCCCAAGGCTAATCTGGATCATTTATATGAAAAGTCCTGTAATTCACAT
This sequence comes from Notamacropus eugenii, assembly GCF_028372415.1. NCBI lineage: Eukaryota > Metazoa > Chordata > Mammalia > Diprotodontia > Macropodidae > Notamacropus > Notamacropus eugenii. The sequence continues at coordinate 596,634,910 of NC_092872.1, read as the reverse complement.
ATGACTCTTTACATTTTAAGGGGCTTTAAAAATCTTTATTTTTTTTTAAACTAGACATTTCTATAGCCTAGCACTCTTCTTTCCTCTACAGGTACATCACCTTTAAGAGGGAAGGGGGATGCAAGCAAGAGGATGGGGCCACTGTTATTTCTCCTGACTGGCTCTGAATGATTCATGAATAGGCAATGCTTTGCTATTTGGCTGCTTCTCTTCCTCCATCAGAAGAGAGCTTCTCATGTTTCAGGCTTATTTCAGTTTAATGGAGACATGCAAGATTCTTGAAGGAAGCCTTTGGTTTGTGTTTAGACACCAGGGGTATCAGCACTACTTTCAGGAAACTGGTGGGAGCTTCGGTACTATCATCACTTTAGTTTAAAGGTAGCAAAACTATCTTGGAAAGGATCAACACTGAATTATTTCAACATTCCAAAAATATAGATAAGTAATGCATTTATAATAGCGTACTTGTGAATACTAGATATATCAATGCATATTCAGCAATCCTTTGCATGATATACATGCAATTCAATGAGAAAGAGGTTAAATCTTTAAAAAAGAAAGAAAAACTATCATACCTCTTGATGATATTGTTTTCTGGTTTTTGTGTCACATGGGTGACTTGTGTAACACAGGGCTGAAAGAGGGAGATATATTGAGGTCACTAAAGTATATGAAATGCCCTGTCTACTATTTGATGACAATAACAGAGGATACATAATTTTAGTTTTATATATATACATATATATATACATATATACATATGTGTACACATATGCATATATCCATATATAAAATAATTCTTTCTATGTACTTTCAACATATTATATAAACAGGCTTTAGAGCTTATATAATGCCACAATTTGCTTTTTCACTTTTTCAAAATTCTTTAGATCTCTTTTCTCCTTTTATTCTTCTAGCACTTTTACGGTATTAGGCTTTGCATTCCTCTAACCCCAACCCCAGAGGATAATGTGACATCCAGCATAACACAACAAGCCCAGGGTCAAAGCCATGCTTAGAACTTGGTTCTGTCACAGTTTTTTTCTCCCTCTAATGACATATTGTCTTTCTTCTGCAAGTATGTTAAGAAAGAAGAAAAAAATGAGTTCATTCCTTTTCAGAATTTTTACTTTTTAAAAACCAGAGTAGAAAAGATTCACACTTTGGGTAGAAGTCAGACTAGATTACCTCGTAGATTCTATAATTTTTGTTACAAGGTTGAAATTGTCCATTCTTGTCATGGGATAGAGGACAGCTTAGGATGTGCACCCTTATTAAATGGCTATGGAAGGCATTATGCTGACAGAAAAGATTGAAAAAATCTTATAATTGTCACTGTAGACATAGGTGGTCTCACTGAACCAATGAACCCTATCTTTTTTCCTTTGTTCAGAAGAGAGTGTGATGGTACATACCCATCAAAAGGGGAAAGTCTTGAGTTTCCTTTACCACTTTCATATTTCCTCCTCTAGCCTAGTATAGAATTGACTGGAAATGGGAAAGCCACAGGAGGTATCTGTTTCTTTTCTTTTCTTTTCTCCCTCTCCTCCTCACTCCCATTCTAGTGATTTCAAAAGCATGGAGAGCTCTTTCTTTGGAGACTTCTATCATCTTTGATCTTTACCTTATGGTCTTCAAGGGGAAACCTACTATCACTGGAGATAGTCCATCTGAAGGTAGGACTTGAATTGAGTGAATCAACAAGTATTATTAAGCCCTCATTATGTGTCAAACACTGTGCAAAGCACTTAGGATACAAAAAAGGCAAAAAAAAAATCATGAATCCTGCCCTCAGGGAGCTCATGTTCTAAGGAGGGAGATAACATGCAAATGAATAACTATGTACATTCAAGATATACACAGAGTAGACAGAGCATAATCTTGGAGGTATTCTTGAGTTCAAATCTGAACTCAGACACTTACTAGCTGAGTGACCCTAGGCAAGTCATTTAACCCTATTTACCTCAGTTTCCTCACCTCAGCCAGAGAAGGAAATGGAAAACCACTCCAGTATGTGCCAAGAAAACCTCGAATGGGGTCACAAAGAGTTGATCACAACCAAAAAAATGCCTGAACAACAATCTTGGAGAGAAAGGGAAAGCACTGGTAGTTGAGAGGATTGGGGCAAAACAAATCACTTCATCTCTTTGAGCTCCAGTTTCTTTTCCTAATTGCAAGGTTGTACTTGTAGGTAGGTGGTGCAAAGTATGGAACCCTAGAACTGAAAGCAGACAGAACAAATCTGACTCAAACAACTTAATAGCGTTATGATCCTGGACAAGTTTCCTTATCTGTGATCCTGTATCTGTAAGATTTGCTTATCTATAAAATGGGAATAATAACAGCACCTATCTTCCACAGTTATTGTGAGGGTCAAATGAGATAAAGTGTAAAGCACTTTGAAGCCTTAAGGCGACACATACACACACACACACAATACATAGATAATCTATGTATGTATGTATATGTATGCATATACATATATGCTAGTTCTCTGTATACATATACATACACATATATACACATGCTAGCTCTTATTATTATTATAATACCTTCTTATAAGCCAAAGCGTTCCTCTTAAGTGGAATCTTAGCCTCAGCAGAATTGCAGCCTAGATTAGAGAACCATGACAGGAAATTCCCATGGTACCAGACCATTGGGTTGAATCTTCAAAGTCACTAATACTTCTCTCTCACCTCTTTTATTGTGGAAAGGGGTCAGGTGTTCCGTTTTACCCTCTTTTCCTTCACATTCTCATATCCTTCCCTCCTTCCTCCTACCATATATTGTTCAGGAGTCCAAATTCCTTCTCCAGTTGGTCTAACCCTGCTCTCTGAGCAGGAAAATAATCACCACTCTGTTCAAGCACCTCTACCTTTCCCAGTCCTGTGGTGAGGAGACATCAACAACCTAGTTATTCTCAAGTCCAGTCAGATCATATACTTCCTACATTAATAAAGGAGTATAAAGACTGACCTCATCCCTCTCCATCCCCAAATAAATGTTTGTTGAGTGAAACTGGATTGTTTCTTGAATATGGAGGAAGACTATAGGACAAAGTATCTCATTAGACAGGGCTGCATATATTGAACTGATTTCCAAATTTATCCCTTAAAAGAAATAAAAAAGTGAATAAAACAGACAAATCTTATAGTAGTGATGGCTTTAAGTACGAGAGAGGTCATAAGGGCAGGAGAACAATGAATTTGAACCATAGGGAAAGTAAGGTATTATCCAGCTAATTATCTCAATCCTGATCTCCATTTTATTTAACTAAAGAGACTGAGACAAGACCTGGTGTTACTTTTCATTGTTAGCTATTCTTTAAGGGAAATACAATCTCCCTGAAGTCAGAAGATGAAATAGGGAGTCATGACCAGCCCTTCTCCTGAGCTAAAGCCTGGGAATCCAAAGCAAGTCTTAATCGTGACAAAGAATCAGCTAAATAGAGATAAACCCTAGAGGATGTAATCAGCCAAAGCCACATCGTCTCAGAAGACATGAATGGGAAATTTAGATTGTAGGTCCATAAGCAAATTAGTCCTTAGAGGTTGGTCAGTGAAGTTGAAGCTGAGCATTTGGGAGATTAGAACACTGGAAACGTAAAACTAAGTGCAGGAGTAATTAGGAGTAGGTACTTCTGGGAGACTGCATAAGCTGCAGTGTCATGGTGTCTCAATCTGTGCTTTTATCTGTATAGGGTTCATCTAGGGGGAGTTTCTGCAAGTAGAGCTCAGCACTTTTCCCAGCAATTTTTACATCTATAGAATTGCCTGGAGCACTGAGAAGTTTAGTGACTTGCCCAGTGAAATCATAGAAGACCCTAGCAACTAAATTGAACTAATCAACCAACCAACCAGGAACCAACCAATCAACCAATCAACCAATCAACCAATCAACCAATCAGCCAATCAATCAAGATGTAAATTGGGTTTCAACAAGTCCTTAAACAGCCTGGGAGTTGTGTTTTAATCATTATATGAAAGTGCATGATGATTTAAAAAAAAAAGGGGGTGACGTAACTTAGAAAATGGCTTGTAATAGGCTACAAACAACAGATACACCTCTGAGCCTAAGGATTACATAGCAAGCCAGTCTGAAATTGTATATTCAGGCAGGGAGCCAGTCTAGTGGTAAAGTTCTAGCTTAGCCCTTGGGAGGTAATCACTTTGAGGAGGGGAAAGAGTTTCTCTTTTTCTTCCTTTCTCTGGAGGACCTTATGAATTCAAAAGACCCATCAGAGCCATCAAGATGGTCTGATTTACTGAGTCAGGAGTAGTGCCTTCATCTGTTCCTGAAGCATTAACGGCTGATGTTCCTCAATAAGTTTGTCATACTGAGGAAAAAGGAGTTTCAGGACTTTAAAAGTGAAGTAAAAGCTCTGAGCCCAGCAAAAAGCTATACCTGAAGGAAACTTCATAGGGATTCCATAAAAGAAGAAATTAACTTTTTTTCATTATCTTAAAAAAGATTTTTGCACTTAACAGTATTTTACTTCTTTCCCTAATTACATGTAAAGATAGTTCTCAACATTCATTTTTGTAAGCTTTTGAATCCTAACAATTTTGAAGAGCAATTTGAAACTATGCCCAAAGAGTTATAAAACTGCATACCTTTTGACCCAACAATACCACTACTAGGTCTGCATCCCAAAGAGATCATAAAAAATGAGAAAAGAACCCACATGCACAAAATTATTTATAGCAGCTCTTTTTGTGGTGACAAAGAATTGGAAATTGTGAGGATGTCCATCAATTGGGGAATGGCTGAACAAGTTGTGGTATATGAATGTAATGGAATATTATTGTTTTATAAGAAATGATGAGCAGGCAGATTTCAGACTTACATGAACTGATGCAGAATGAAGTGAGTAGAACCAAGAGAATATTATACGTAGTAACAGCAACACTGTGCGATGATCAGCTATGATAGATGTAGCTCTTCTCAGCAATATGATTCAAGACAATTCCAAAAGGCTCATGATGGAAAATGCTATCCACATTCAGAGAAAAAACCATGGAGTCTGAATGCAGATCAGAGCATGCCATTTTCACTTTTTTTGTGGTTTTTCTTTCTCCTGGTTTTTCCTTGTTGGATAAGATAGATTTTTATACCCAACTCTCAGTGTATGTGATTCCCTATTTGAGACAATTCTGGTGAACTATTCAAGTATTGCCTGCCTCCACCACCCCAATTCCTCCTCCACTATAAAAGCTTTTCCTTGCATACCTCTTTTATGTGAGATAATTTTCCCTGTTCTTCCACTCCCTTCCCCTAATGCATACCTCTTTCTCACATGTTAATATTTTTTTAGATCATCCCAGCATAGTCACCCCGCACCTATGCCCTTTGTCTATGTGTATTCCTAACTGTCCTAATAATGATTAAGTCCTTGGGAGTTACAAATATCATCTTCCCATATAGGAATATAAACAGTTTAACTTTATTGAGTCTCTTATGATTAACCTTTCATGTCTACCTTTTAATTATTTTCTTAAATCTTGTGTTTGAATGTCAAAATTTCTATTCAGTTTTTGTCCTTTTATCAAGAATGCTTGAAAACTCTCTATTTCATTAATTCTGTTTCCCCCCTGAAGGATTATATTCAGTTTTGCTGGATAGGTTATTCTTGGTGGTAATCCTAGCTCTTTTGCCTTCCAGAATATCATATTTCAAGCCCTCTGTTCCTGTAACATGGATACTGCAAAATCTTGTGTGACCATTTGAATGGTTCATTTCTAGCTGCTTACAATATTTTCTCTCATCTGGGAGCTCAGGTATTTGGCTATTATATTCCTGAGAATTTTCATGTGGGGATCTGTTTCAAGAGGTGATCAATGGATTCTTTTAATTTCTATTTTACTTTCTTCTTCTAGGATATCAGAACCATTTTACTTAATAATTTCTTGAAATATGACACCTAAAATCTTTCTTTTTTATCATGGTTTCAAGGCAGTTTGTGATTCTTAAATGATCTTTTTTCTCAATCTGTTTTGCAGATTAGTTGTTTTTCCAATGAGATATTTCACATTTTCTTCTATTTTTTTTCATTCTATTGATTTTGTTTTATTGTTAATTGATGTCTCATGGAATCATACCTTCCACTTGCCCAATTCTAATTTTTAAGGAATTCTTTTCTTCACTGAGCTTTTGTACCTCTTTTTCCATTTGGTTAATTCTGCTTTTTAAGGAATTCTCTTCAGTGAATGTCAGTGCCTCTTTTTACCATTTGGCCAATTCTGTTTTTTAAGGTATTATTTTCTTCAGTATAATTTTGTGCCTCTTTCACCAAGTTGTTGACTCTTTTTTCATAATTTTCTTGCATCACTCTCATTTCTTTTCCCATTTTCCCTTTATTTCTCTTATTTGATTTTTAAAATCGATTTTGAGCTCTTCCAGGAATTCTTGTTGAGACTGTATCCATACACATTTTGGGGATTTTTTTGAGGTTTTGCTTAGATATTTTGACATCAATATCTTATTCTGAGTTTGTGTATTGATCTTCTCTGTTACCATAGTAGAAAGCTTTTGGGGATCAGTTTCTTTTTTTGTTGTTGTTTGCTTCAGCCTATTTCTTGACTTTGAACTTTCAATTTATGTTGAAGCTTGCTCTGCTTACTGGAGTGGGTGTCTTAAGCTTCAGGTTTTTTGTCCTGTTCTTTTCAGAGCTAGTTCTAAGGGCCTGTAAACTTTCAGTGCTTCTAAGGAGAGATACTTGCTTCTCTGCAACCACAAGTACTAGCATTCTTCTTGACCCTGCAAGTGTGATCAGGTCCCCTGATCTCCTGCAGCTACAAATGCTACTGCTCTTCACTCTGGAAGTGTGACCTGGGCCTGTGGGCAGTGCACCAGGATCCTGCATCCAGTACCAGTAGAAGTTCCCCTTCAGTCTCTTTCTGACCACTTTTCTGGCTTCCTTACCATCTCGGGGCTGCTGCTGCCACTGTCATAGATGCTTCCAAAGCCTTCTGCCTGCACTGTGCCAACTCCTACCCCAGTGTCATAGATCTTTCTTGCTGACTTCCAAAGTTTTCTTGGACAAATGGAAAATTGTCCATCCCCAGAAAACAGTCCACCCTAACCTTTTCTTGGCTCTGCCAGTCAAGAATTTGATTTGAGGCATAAGGTTGTTTGGAGGGAAATGTTGAAAAACTTCAGCTGAGTCTCTGCCAATACTCCACCATCTTGGTTCCCCCTTCATCAGTGTCTTAAATGTTCCTACCACATTTTTAGTTTCTCTTATACTTACCTACCTTTGTGCTCTGAATTATTCGATGGCTTCTCTTTTTATTGACATCCCTATGAAAGAGAGCCATTATGGAAGAGTGGATAGAAAGCTAGTTTTGGAGTTATAAAGATCTGAGTTTATGTCTTACCTCTGATATGTACTGACCATGGAGACCCTGGGCATGTTACTTAACCACTCATTGCCTATATGCAATTCTCTAATAGCACATCTTAGTATTATTACATATTATATTGTCATATGATAGGTGTAAATTGAAAAATCATTGATGATCTTCATTTATAGAGTGAACATCTTTATTGAGAATTCACTATAACATTCATATAACACTTTAAGGCTTGCAAAGTGTTTTACAAATATTATCTAATTTCCCCCTTCACACAATCCTGGGAGGTAGGTGTTATTATTATCCTCATTTTTCAGAGGAGGACATTGAGGCAGACAGAGACTGTAACTTGCCCAAAATTACACAGTCAGGAAGTGTAGGAGGATGGATTTGAACTCAGATTTTGCTGACTCCAAGTCCAATGTTGCATCCACTGAACCAGCTAGATGCCTTTATCTATGTCTGGATAGGAGAAGAGAGCACCCAAAAAGCAGAGTCTTAAGCATCTCTGTGTCCCCAAAGTATCTAACACAGTGCTTTGTTTGTATTCATTGAAAGAAGGGAACATTATTAATATAAATACTGTGACATTACTGTTCTAGAACATAAAAATATGTGGACATAAGTTATAACATCCTGGGTCAGGCATATAGTTCACCCTGCCAAGCATGAATGTCTAAGCAGTTGATCATAAGGGAGATGTATTACTATTCCATATCCAGTCTGTTGCCAAATCCTGTTAATTTTACTTTTTTAACATCTCTTCTACACAGTTCTTTCTTTCCTTTGATACTGCTACCATGGTGGTACAGGTCCTCACCACCTTGTACTTGAACCATTACTATAGCTTGCTATTTGGTTCCCTTGTCTCAAATCTCTCTCCAAATCAGTCTATCCTTCACTCAGTTGTCAAAATAATCTTAAAGTTCAGCTCTGATCATGCCCCTAGTCAATCTTTACCTCTTCAATTCAATGAACTTCAGTGGTTTCCTATTACCTCCAGGATCAATACAAAATTATCTGTTTGGGATAAAACCTTTCATAATCTGGTGCCCTTTCTGGTTTTCTTATACCTTCCATATTTACACATACTCTGAGATCCATTGACACTGGAATCTTTGATTTTCCTCACACAAGACAATCGATCTGACTTTGTACATTTTCATTGGCTTTCTCCCATGCCTGGAATTCTCTTTCTCTTTGTCTGTACCTTCTGGCTTCCCTGACCAGCTTCAAGTTCTAACTAAAACTTCTTCTTCAAGAAGCCGTTCCCAATCCCCTTTAATGTTAGTACTTTCTCTCTGTTGATAATCTCTAATTTATCCTCTTTATATCTTGTTTGTATGTAGTAGGTTGCATATTTCACCTTGATTATACTAAATTCTTGTATAACAGAGACTAATTTTTGCTTTTCTTTCTTTCCCCAGCACTTATCACCATGCCTACCAAATAGTAGGTACTTAATAAATGCTTTTTGACTTGCTAATTCTACTTTTATAAATGTCACCAGCTTTCTTCCTTTGATTAAATTGAAAGATAGATATCTCCTTGAGACAATGCCAGGAAGCTGAAAACAAATCCATACTGATTTTGTTCTTCTCTCTTTTTGCTATGGATTTCCAAATTAGTTTATTTCTTATGGGAAAGTGCCTCAGGTGAGAGAGAGACACAACTTTATTAAAGAAGTTCATAAGAGATTGTGGCTAGAATAATGGCATTTAGTATAGGAATGCCTGGTGATCACTAGCCTAGTCTGTTATGTAATTCCAAATTAATTTTATAGAGAAAGATAAAAATAAATCAAACAATTAACAACTTATTTTTTAGATCATTCATCCTAGAATCAAAGAATCAAAATCTTGACATGACAGAAAGTGATAGCTTTACTTCATGTTCTGTTGGGAAAGAAATTTCCAACACATGGTTTTTAATTAAAACTAGAAGTTAAAATTAAGTGGCAGAGTACCTTTTCTTCTTTCATTTGACTGACATTCTGGAGGTGGCAGGGTAGGAGGGAGAGGAAGAGGAGTTTATCCTATTATGGGTACTATGAATATAAAGTCTGAGAGATATAATTTCTGGGTACTCAGTAGGCATTTTATTAACTATGACTAGTGAATAATTAATAAAATAAGTAAATGACACTCTCAGGGACCAAAGACAAATCATGGAGGCCACTCAATGCCTATATACCCTTGGAAGAGTGAATGCTCCCAATAGGTGGAAATCAACTTTGATTAGTTAACAATTAATGAGAGAATGAATGTTATAATGAGAGACTGGCCTATTCTAGGGAGGTGAGGCACTTGATTTTGATTATGTTATTCTTACTCATCTCTACCTAGACTATTCCCAGCTCAGGCAATCTAGACCAGGGCTTCTTAAACTTATTCCACTTGCAACCCCTTCTCACATTTTGGTAGTGTTCATTTGCAGTGCATTGTATGATGGCATGTGCCGTACAAAGTGCACATGCTTTGTGTTCAGAACCAAGGTTTCATTGAAGTTGGGCAATGCAACATGGGCAAGCACTGCCAGAAACACCTTAGATTCATATGTGTTTGATTTTTAATTAATTTTTGGTTGTTGCATGTTCGGAAACCTTTTACAGTTGCCAAGGTTTTTGCAACGCTGTATGGGATCATGACCTACAGTTTAAAAAGTGCTGTATTCTAGACAAAGGGATCTATAAGCCTTATTCAGTAGAATGCAATGGACCAGAATTTACCTAAATTAGATTTTTTTAAAAAGGTTTTCTAGTTAGGTAGGGTCCCACCCAAGATTGAAAAGCACGTACCCTGAGAATTTGGGCAATTTCATCTATCAGCAATGTCCTTCAGAAACTAGCTGAATAACCTACAGGGGGTTATTTCTGAATGAGGAAATAGCAATAGAAAACCTTAATCTCAGTTAAAAATTGTTTGTTAATATGAGAGAGAAATAGTCATTTCTCTCAAGGGTAACTAAATGAGCATAGTTATTAATGTTTTCATTCATGACACTTGTTCTCTCCTTTCTGTGCCTTTGTCCCTCATTCCTCATTCACCTCTTCTCAACTTCACCTCTTAAAATCTACAACTCCTAGTTTCTTTGGAAAATCAAGCATTATCTTATGTGGGAAGCTTTTACTTAGAGCTGTTAGTTGCAAAATGTGCATGTATTTCCCAATTTGTCTCAATTCATGTGATGAAGCTTGGGAGCTCCTACTTCTATACATACGCAGGGGTTTGCACTGTAGGATAAAGGCTGCAGAGTCTAACAAACTAACTGACAGACTATTGAAAAGCAAGGTATTGGGTTCTTCAATTTTCTCTTTTTTTTTTAGGCTACGAAGTATGGGAACTATTTCCAGAGTGGGGTAAGGGAGGTTGTAGATGTCCCATCTCCCTTCTTGTCTTTGTGTGACCAAGGGAACGTTGCTGCTTCTGCCCTTTGGTTTGTTAGTTCTTTCCTGATCGTAAGCAAAAGAATATCCCATGGTGGAGGTGTCCAAGAATGGTGATGACCAAAAGGTCCAAAGATCCTGGAAGGCCTGAAAAGCTTTGGGGTCCCAGGAGCTATAGTGGCTGTGGGAATGATAGATAATGCCATCAAAATTATAGTGATTGTGGCTGATGGCAGGATAAGAATCTAGATTGTGAGCAGAAAGATATGCCAAGGACAGATACAAAGGTGGAAAAATAGCTACCCGAGGAAGGAGGCAACTTTAGAGAGTATAACTCCTTATAGAAGATAGTGGTATTAGCTATAGACTCAAGAAAGGAGCAGATCCTGGGAACCCACATGAATGGCTTATTCAGCAGAAAACTATATACAAGGGAATCTGTGTAAGGACTTTATGGGGAGAAAAAGAGTTTTCAGTACTAGGACTTCTAAATTCCCCTTTGACACAAATGTTCCTTACATCTTTGCTTTACTACTCTAAGTTCAAGCTCACTTTTCCTCATAGACCTATATGTACTTGAAGGGAAGGGTACCTTTGGCTTTTTGGGAGAGAGGGCAGAGGAAAGTTTTGTACTAACTCTGCTGCCATACTACCTTAGTAAATGTCTCTGCTAAAAATGAATGAAGGTTACTAGCTGATTGTTAATTGGAAGCACATTAGTGGGGGCTCAGAACCTACCTCTGGAACCTGAGAATAGTCAGTGCCCCTCTAGTGACTCAACCTGAGTGGGTGACTGCAAGTTAAGGGATATCTATAGATATATACACATATATGTGTATTTATATATATATATATATGTATACGCACACACACACATACACATAAGCATGCACACACATACATGCGGAATACATAGATTATATATGTGTGTAAACATATGTATCTCCCTGATAGAAGGTGAGTTCCTAAAAGGCAGGGACTATTTCACTTTTTGGTTTGATATCCTCAAAACCTAGCATACATATTTATTTAGCATACAGCAGACAATTCATAAATGTTTGTTGACTGATTGGTTGATTGCAAGTTCTTGTTTCAGAGCATCATGGGATTTAAGACTAGAATAAGAGAGCTCCTAGAATTGGGAGCTAATCTAACCCTCTCACTTCAGAGGTAAATTAACCAAGGTCTAGAAAGTTGCTCAGAGTCACATACTTATTTGGCAGCCATGCTGGGATGAGAACTCAGGCTTTCTCATTACTAATCTAGTACTGTTTCCACTGGGCCTAGAGTTCAGTCTTGAGGTGACTATGTATTCTAGGTTAGTATGACTAATTTGGGGGTTTAGATAGTTGATCAGGCTCTCTTCCTCTCCCAACATTTAGCATCTAATGTTATTTAAATGAAGAATTATTTGGTAAGAGTTAGCCATATCACTAAAAGGTGAAAACAAAACTCCAAAACACATTATATATATATATATATATATATATATATACACACACATATATATATACATACATACATACATACATACATATATATATATATATATATATATATATATATATATATATATATATTGCAGTGAGATTTATTGAAGCATATGAGATGGCAGAGATGAATTACAACCAGACTGCTATTAAATAGATGTAGAGTGCTCAGAGTGTAAATGCGGTCCACTGTGCCCTTTGGTACTTCCAGACAAGGGGCACACTTCTCTATAAAGGCAGGTTTTGGTAGCAATTTAATGTTCCTCCTAATAGGAAGAAAGGACTCAGTCTCAGACTGAGGATACTCTGCTTGGATTTTGATCCTTATTCTTGACTGTGATTAAAGAATTGTCAGATAGCCTTTATGAGGAAGAGAGCTTCCAGTCACCATATGCTGACAGACAAGAGCAAAGATGTTCAAAAGGTGCCCTGAAGAAATAAAGCTTAGAAGCTGAGAGTAGAAAGCAGCTCAGAGAATAGGAGACCAGTGGAGCACTGCCTCATAGTTACTATATGCCCAGCAGAAGACCATGGACTAGCAACCCGTAAGACCAGTGGCAGCACCCACCAACAGCCAAGCCCAGGTGTGAGTATGTCCAGTAAAAGCAATGCAGCGACACCACCAGGAGACATCAATGATCCTGTGACACTGAGGGTGTGAGTTGTCCTTGCACATGTACACCCTGGCCAAGCATCTTCAGTGTTTTCCCACATCTCTTCCCTAGACATATCCAACCTTTGTACTAAACAGTTTATATATTTTTAGAAGGTTGTGCCCTGGGTTGATGCTCCAGGCTACTTTCACTTCTATGCTATTTCAATAAATGGCTGTTTTAAATGATGTTCTTTGACTGAGGAGTAGAAATTAGCACATTGGTGTGTGTTTGTCCTTTGTTGCTGAAGAAGATCACGCCATCAGAGAAATAATGACATGACTTACACTTGACTTTTGTTTTTGAGTGAAGGAGGGCTGTGCAGGTCACCAGCCTCACTTCTCCTCCAGAGCCATCTGAATCTAGTGACCAGATATTCATCAGGATGACTGGAGATGACTCAGGATGAGGCAGTTGGGGTGAAGTGACTTGCCCAAGGTCACACACCTAGTGAGTGTCAAGTGCCTGAGGTGAGATTTGAACTCAGGTCCTCCTGGCACCTGCACTGGTGTTCTATCCACTGTACCACCTAGCTGCCCCTTAACACATTGGTGGAGGTTTATGAATCATGAGTTTTTGAATGTATGATTTTTGAATTTAGTGTACAGATCTACATGGTACTTCATCTAATTGATGTTTACATTTATACATAATTTATATGAGTTTATTTGTGTGGGTGTCCCTCCCTAGTAATTCTGAAGAGCATCACTCTGCAGGACCCAACTCTTTCTGTGTGGGGGGAAGGGGAGAGATAGGTGTTTGGCTAGAGGAAGGAGAAAAGAAGTGGTTGATATTTAGAAGGGAGAGAATGAAAAGTGGGTCTGGAATTTAGGAAATGTTAGAAAAAAACTTAATAACTATTAGAGTTCCCCCCCCCCCCCCAAATAGAATGGACTGTCGCATGTTGATTTCAGGGGAAAATCCCAAATGACGTGGTTAAAAGGGAGAGAGATGGTTCCTATGACTACTGCTCAAAAGCACAATTTAAAACCATATCTGACTTAGAATTCTCCTGAATATTAACATCAGTTTAACTTCCCTGGCTGACTGTTTGAAGTGTTTGATATTTAGTCTGTGAATTCGAAATGAAATTGGAGTGCAGGAAGAGAAGGAAGAGAAATGTCCAGGAGATCTAGTTTCTAATCCTAACTCTGGTAGTTATTAGTTCTGTGATCGTTGGCTAGTCATAGAAACACAGAATTTGAGGATTGGAAGGGTTCTCAGTGGCCATCTAGGTCACCCTAGGATTGAAAAGAAGCTGTAACATACCTGAAAATTGCTCATCTAGTCTCTGATTGAAACTAACACCACATAAAGCAACCTATTGCATTCTTCTGGGAGGCTCTAATAGCCTCCAATATAATAGTTAATTTTTTTTTCTGACATCTCCTACATCTCCTAAATTTGCCCCTTTTGCAGCTACATCCATTGCTCTTGATTTTGTCCTCTGGGGTCAAACAGAGCAACGTGACAGACTTACACAAGCCCCTGTCATGCACCACGTGGGTCTCCTTTTCTCTAGGCTAGACATACTCTGCTCCTCCAACCAACCCTCATGTGACATGAGCTAAAATACCATTTCATTCTCCTCTGGATGTTTTCTAGCTTGTCATTGCCCTTCTCAAACTGTGGTTCCCAGAACTGAATGTAATAGTAGAAGACTGACTTGGGCAGAGTACAGTGGGACTAGCACCTCTTCATTCCCTTGAAAGCTACACTTCTTTTAATGAAGCGTGATATGTAATCTGCTTTTATGGTTTCCAAATCACACTGCTGACTCCTTGAGTTGGTGGTTCACTAAAACCCCCAGATATTTTTCGGAATTTCTAATTATACCTTTTCCCCCTTGTGTCATGAAGTTGATTTTTGTACTATTAGCTTAAGACAAAAGTTATCACTACTGAATTTCATCTTATTAATTTGTTCCAGTGTTCCCTCCTATCCAGATCTCCCTCTCAGCTATGTATCTACTGTCAATTTGCTAAGCATGCCATCTATCCTACTTCTTTGTAATCACTATGTTCTTTTCTAGATTTTTAAAATATCTTTAATTATCTGCTCTAGAGTATTCCTAGGAATCAAAGTCAAACCCACTTAGCCTCTCTGAGCTACAATTTCACCTGTGAAATTGGGGTAATGATATCTGTAGTACCTTATTTATAGGGATTTTGTAATGTCCAAATCAGATAATGTGTGTAAAGTGGTTTAAGAACTTTAAAATGCCATATAAATGTCAGTTTTCATTATATGCAAATGAACTTTGTACTCAACAGTATTACTATTATCAATGTTAATAAAAACAATTGTTCTCATGGTAGAACAAGGAAGATAATAATGATAGCTGGCTTAGCACTTTAAGGTTTACAAAATGCTTCATAAATATTATCTCATTTCCTTTCATACTAGAAGCTGGAATTATTATTATGGCCATTTTATAGATCAAGAAAATGAGAGAGAAGTTAAATGACTTGCCCAGGGTCACACAGCTAGTAAGTGATTGAAGCTGGATTTGAACTCTGGGCTAAGATCCAGCACTCTTCACTTGTGTCACTTAGCTAATGAAGTTTCATCCCACTCAAGTCATTTTGTCTGTTTCCTAGGAAACATGAATGAGGAACTTGAGTTCTGGGACTAGGCAAAGATGAGTCTCATTCAACCCAGCTGGACTAGATAATCAGATGACCTGGATTCTGTTCCTGATTGCTTTCTCATTGTTATGCTCACTGTATATAAGAAATTATTTAAACTTCCTAGGGCTTAGTTTACTTATTTGTAAAAAATTAGGCTACTACTTCCTAACCTGCCTAGCATGTAGGGTTATTATGAGACTCAAATGAATGTGAAAGATAATAGATGTAAGTGGATTTTGTAAAGCACAGTACTAATGTAATGTAGTATTATTTTTAAACTAGTCACTGAATAACCATGGTCATGAGCCTCAGAGCACAATACCCATGTGCATTGCTGCACTGGCAATTGTCTGAAAGAAATTGGGCTTGATCTAAAAGAAATTCAGTCATGTGGAAGCAAGAATTTTAATAAACATTGAAAATATGACCCCTGGCACTTATGCTTTCATTGCCATAAGCTTTATGAATTACTGCCCTGATACTGACAAGCTGTTGAAAATTTGACAGCCTGGAAATAAGTTATTTCCCAGTATTCTTTCCAGGATGGTAAAGTTTTTGTAGGCTGCTGGCTTCTTGAGATATGTGTGCAAAGATGATCAATTCTCCCTCTTGACTCCTCTATTTCTGTCAATAGCACAACCCTTATTCCCCCAGGCTCAAAACTTTAGTAATTTTGACTTTTCCCATTCCCTTTCCCCACACATCCACTCAATTACTCATATTTGCTTTAGTATCAATTACCAATGATTGATAATATCTTTCATTCCCATCCCTTGCTTTGCATCTTAACTGCCACCATCCTAGTTCAGGTACTTATAACCTTTTACCTGATCTATTCCAATAGATTCTTAACTGATCTCCTTACCCCCACCCCAATCCTATTCATCACCAATCTATCCTTCACATAGCTGCCCAATTAATTTTTCTAAAGCACAACTCTGGGTAAAGTGTAGGTCCAATGAGAGACTATAAACTAGTCATTGGAGGACCCACCTACCTAAATTTGGAGAGTCTCACTAGTTTGGCCACTTGGTGATATATATGTATACATATACACACGTACCCACATAACATACATGTACATATACATAAACACATACATATACATATGCTACATTAATTCTCAAAAACACTCTACTAAATTACAGAGGAATTACACATTGTGCTGGTAGCCTGATATTGGATTCATAAGTTATTGTTGTAGGGACACATAATATATCATTCCACTTCTCTTCTCCTCCCATCCCCCAGTTTTCAGTGGTTACTGATTACCTATTGAATAAAGTCACTCAAATTAATCAACAAACACTAATTGAGCACCCAGACACTGGGAATACCAGGACAAAATAGAAACAGTTCCTGCATGCAAAGAGTTACATTCTGTCAGGGAATGTCAAACTCCTTAGCCTTGGAAAGACACAATGGAAAGTGTGTTGGATTTGGACTCAGGAAGACCTGCGTTCGAACTATGTCTCTGTCACTTGTTCAACTGTGTGAATATAAGCAAGTTACTTAACCTCATAAACCTCAATTTTCTCCTCTGTAAAATAATAATAATACCCTTTTGAAATCATGTATATTAATTGTTTTGTAAATCTTAAAATACTTAAAAGTATTTGTTAGCATCCTCATCATCATGATAATTATTATCATATATTAGCCTGGCATTCAAGCTCCTTCACAGTCAGGTTCCAATTTAACTTTCCAGCTTCAACTCTAATTGCCTCCCATCAGGTACTCTATACTCCAAAAACCTTGGAATAGTCATTATCTCCCAAACATGCCTCAACCTCCATCTCTTTGCCCCTCCACTCTCCATTCTCTTGAACTGAGGTGTGCTTCCACCATTTCCACCTGTTGAAACTTTCTCCACTCTTCAAGACTTAGATATATATCACCATCCTAATGATCTTTCTCTCTCTGTGTCTCTCTCTTAGAGTTGTTCTTAGGAGAGGACCTTATAAACCTTAAAGTCAGTTAGTCAGTCAATAAGCATTTATTAAGTGTTTGCTGTGTATCAGGCATTGTGTTAGAAGCAGGGGATATGGGGGGAGGAGCCAAGATGGTGGAGTAGAAAGATGCACATATACTAGCTCTTACCCCATAGCCCATAAAATACTTGTAAAGAAGAACTCCCAACAAATTCTAGAGCAGCAGAAGCCACAGAACAACAGAGTGGAGGAGATTTCTATCCCAGAGAGACCTGTGCGAAAGGTCTGTGGTGCACCAGATGTGGAGCAGAGCCCAGCCCTGCCTTGGCTGCACGGCACCAAGAGGAGCAGATCTGAGCAGGCTTCAGGGACAGAATCTCCAGGGGCAGCACAGATCCCTCAACCCACAGGCGCCAAAGGTCAGTGAGAGGATCTTTCTGGCTGGCTGAGAGGGGAGCGGGGTGTCCCCATAACTCAAGCCTCCTCAGGAGGCAGCAGTAGAGGCAGCAGCTGATGAGGCTCCCAAAGCAGGCAATAGCCTGCATCCATTGTTGAAAGTCTCATGGTAAATCCCTTGAGGGAAGTGAGCCCTGTGTGGCAACCCTGCCCCAACACGAGCAGTTGATCTTAATCTCACATTGAATAGCAGCTCTGCCCTGATGGAAAACCCCTGGAGCTTTGGAGCAGCTCATCTGAATCTCAGCTCCCAGTGCTGGCTTGGTGGAACTGGAGGCCAGGTGGTTGTGGACTGGAAACTCAGAAGTCAAGTAACTGGCTGGGAAAATGCCCAAAAAAGGGGAAAAAAATAAGACCATAGAAGGTTACTTTCTTGGGGAACAGGTGTCTCCCCCCATCCTTTCGGATGAAGAAGAACAAGGCATACTGTCAGAGGAAGTCAAGGCCTCCAAGGGGAACTTAAATTGGGCTCAGGCAATAGAAGACCTTAAAAAACAAGTTAACAGCTTACTAAAGGAGAACCAAAAAAATGCTGAGGAAAATAACAGCTTTAAAAAGAGGCTAACTGAATTGGAAAAAGAGGTCCAAAAGAAGCAGGGGATACAAAGAAAAGCAAAAACATGCTCCCTGCTCTCAAGGTAATATTCTAGTTAGGGAGACAATGTGCAAACAATTATGTATCTGGGTTCTTATAGTATAAATTAAAAACATTTTTATTTAAATTTTAATTCACAGACTAAAACAATAATTTCCATAATAACATAATAAAAAAGATGATTGCACATGAAACTGAAAATCTATTATGTATAGCTTGCTATTTCTTTTAAATATATGATAGTTATATAAATTTCTTTTTTTTCCTTCCCTCACCTCCACCCTAGAGATGGTTACCATTAGACACAAAAGGTGTGTGTACATATACATGTAGAATTATTCTCTATATACTTCTAGTTATCAGTTCTTTCTCTGCATGCAGGTAGCACCTTTCTTTGTATGTCATTTATAATTAATTTAGGCATTTATAATAGCCAAAATGACTTCATCACTCAAAGCCATTCTTAAAACAATACTGCTGTTATTCTGTACAGTGTTCTCTTGGTTCTGCTCATTTTATTCTTCATTATTTTGTGCAGGTCTTTCCATGTTCCTCTAAGATCACTGAGCTCATCATTTCTTATAGCAGAGTAACATTTCATCACAATCATATACCACAACTTGCATAATTAAAAAGAAATCTTAGACTCTTCTGTCAACGGTTACAAGAGGGACTGTTTGGCATTAGAGGGGCAGGACCACCAGGAAGAGTGTCCTGAAGAAGGTTGTGTTTGAGCTGAGTTTTGAAGGAGACCATGGAAGCCAGGAGATGGTGGTTAGGATATATCTATATCTATATAGAAATCTATCTATCTACATATATATAGATATAGATATCTATCTATCTACATATATATGTATATATACATATATATGTCCATTGTGGACATTAGGGGGACAGCCAGTGAAAAGACAGGCAGTAGATGGAGTATCATGTATGAAGAACAACATGGAGGCAGTATTACTGGATGAAAGAGAGCACATAAAGGGGAGTAAAGAGTAAGACTGGAGACTGGAAAGGTAGGATGGGGCCAGGTTGTGGAGGGCTTTAAAAGCCAAGCAGAAAATTTTATATCTGATCTTGGAGTTAAAAGGGAGCCAATAGAGTTTATTGAATTGGAGATGGGGCTTATTGTTATTATCTTAGCTAAAAGTGATTATTTTCTTTTTGAGCAAACTCTCATAGGGTTGCTGTTTGTCTTTCATTCTCAAAGAGGAACATGACATCAAGAAGGTGATGACATGATGTGCAATTTAATTTGATTTAAGTGAGGGAGGGCAGTGCAAAGTCACTAGCTTCACTTTCATGTCTGGAGCCATCGGGGTCCAGTGACCAGATATATATCAGGCAGGACAAGTGGAGATGGCCCGGATATAGTGGGAGACCTTGGCTTTTTTAAGGAAAGGAAACCTCAATTTAAGATTGCTCTGAGATAAAACTCAGTGAGTCAAGCCATATAACGGATCACAAACCCATCCATAAAGGGTCACAAATTCTTCAAAGTATGACAGACTCTTGGGGAATTTAGATAAGCTGACATCTATGTCCTTAGCCAGGACTCACATATCAATAAAAAAGAGGCAGATTTCTCTTGAATGCAGAGGCTGGGTACTTTGGGTCCTGAGTACTGTCAGATAATCCCAACACCAATAGAGATCAGGTTCTGGGCCTGGGTAACCAGGGTACACTGGGTTACAATTACACTGAGTAATTTCAGTAAATTGAGGAAGCCAAATGTATAGGTATAATAACCATAACTAAAAGGGACCCATATAGAGGTTCATAAAATTTTTGTATTGAAATGAATAGACAGATAATGAATTTCTGGGGCTTTACTAATAAATATAGTGTCATTCCACTGAGTGATGGTTATCAATAAAAACTATTTTTATATGTATAGTCTTATCCCACATGGTCCAAGTGATTGATGGACTTTTTTTGGTAGATTCACTACATTTTTTCATTTATTCATAAGGTCATGATCAGAATCCACAGAGTCCATCTCCTTCATTTTACAAATGAGGAAATTGAGGTTTAGGGAAGTTAACTGACTTTTCTATAGTCACATATATAGTAAGTTTCTTTAAAAAAAATTTATAGTTTCTTTTTAAAATTAATTAATTTTGGTTTTCAATTTTTTTCATGTTTTTGAATTCTAAATTTTCTCCTCCTCCTTCTTCTTTCCCCAAGATGGCATGCAATCTGACATAGGTTCTACATATACATTCATATTAAACATATTTTCATATTAAGACTGATGGATTCTTGGTAGTGGCTTTGAATCTTCCAAGTTTGGAGTGTACCCCACCATGATGTATATGCTATGTCACTGTTAGAGATGCTGATAATGTATTGCATTTTATCATATTTATGAACAAATTATCTTCCCTACTAGATTGTAAACTCCTTGAGGGCAACGGCTATATCTAATTCACTTTTATCCCACAGTGCCTAGATACCTAACATTCATCAGGTATTGCATAAATGTTAATTGAATAAATAAATGAATGTTAACAAAACAAAGAAAGAACATGAAATATTTCATTGATGTACATTTCAAGCTACTTCCTTCCAAAGATTGTCCCCTAGCAACATCCATACTGACTGGTTTCCTACAACTTTGCCATTTTGGGGTTAAATATAGTTAGAAGAAACAAATATCAGCAAATAGACAAAGAGGAGACATGAAGTAAGTCCAAAAGCTAAAAAAAGAGGATTTGTTTCAAATTAAATTGAGAAGTGATTCATAGTGATTTTGTCTCCAACTAGTTAGTACAGGGACTACATAAACCTTCAGCATCTCTATTAGCAGTGGCTAGACAAATGTGTATCATGAAAGACATAGCTTAATCTTAGTAAGAACTTCTCTCTGGAAGTGATTAAACATGATAAAATCTCTTTCACAAGAGAACTTTAAAAATAATACTAGGTGTTGGAAATGCTGCAGGTCTAGAACACAGAGAATAATAAAGATATTGTTCCTTGTTCAGGAAGGCTCTGAATTTCACTCCTCATCACTGGCTGTGACTGGAGAGGGGATCAAGTGATTGAAACTCCACTACAGGTGGAGCATTTAGGAAATCTTGGAAATAAATGAAATACTGCTGGATATGGTATCAAAGTGGGCTGGAAAGTGGCTTAAATATAGGAAGTGCAAGAGCTAAAAGGAAGTGGAGGCAGTGTTGGTAAGGAATATGGTTCAGGTGAGCCTTTTACAATGAGAGGAGATTAGGTTTCCTCATTTGCAAAATGAAGGATTTGAAATGGATGATTATAGCTCTAGGAGTTTATGATCCTATCCCTAACTGGTAAAGTTTCAGGACATGGAGGATAAATAT
Organism: Notamacropus eugenii; assembly: GCF_028372415.1. Taxonomy (NCBI): domain Eukaryota; kingdom Metazoa; phylum Chordata; class Mammalia; order Diprotodontia; family Macropodidae; genus Notamacropus; species Notamacropus eugenii. The sequence continues at coordinate 596,613,080 of NC_092872.1, read as the reverse complement.
TTTAGGCACCTTTCAAATCTTACCATGCAGGACTGCTCACAGGGTCAGATAACATTAAGTTTATTTTACCAGTGTGGAAAGTGAGGCACATATGAGTTGTGATTTGTTTAATGTCATAAACTAATGGCAGAACCAGGTCTTGAGTCCAAGTCTGTTGGCTTCTGGTTGAGTATTCTTTTTGATCCATAAAAATTCCTTCCTTTGGAGGCAATTCTCCCTGTATTCCCACCACTTTCTCCCCTCCTCCCCACGTTACACTGCCCCCCTCTCCAGTGACTCATCTTGCAGTGGCTAGAAGAGGTACAGATGCAATGAAATGGCTCCAGCTATTTCCTGGAGCTGCTAAGCAGAATGCATTTGATTGTACTGCTTGGCCTACTACGTTATCATTATGAAAAGCATTTACTTTGTACTTCTTTATATGAGCTGTTGTGCTATAATGGCACTCCCTTACCTTTTGAGTGTATATAGATGTGTGTGTGTGTGTGTGTGTATGTGTGTGTGTATAACTTTAAGTATGTATTAGAAAGAGGACAGATGCTTGAACATTTCTTTTTCTTTGAATTTGAAAACACTTGTTTTTTTATTCAAGAAGGGTGATTTCAATTAAAGAAAAGAAAATCTCAATAACATAGGAACCCATGTGTGCGAAATGGACAGCCTCATCATATATTAAAAAGGAGAATTACAATACCCAAGTCTTCCTTTTATCACAGAAACAAGGGGAGAGAACCATTTGAAATCCACTCTGGAATTCATCTAAATGACCAAGATAGTTATAGAGCATATGATTTTCAAAGCCATTCCTCCCTCCACACTGAGATAGCTCTGACTGTGCTGCTTTTTCTTGTGTTTCAGGTTTGTTTTCTAAAGACTGGTGAAAAGAAGAAAAGAGAGAAAAAGGTAAAACCACCTCTTTGTATCTTGTGATCCCATGGAGGATTTTGGAATGAAGGTACCAAAATGACTAAAAATGACAGGCTCTGCAGCAACTTAAGGTGGTTTTAGACTCTCCCTTGCTTGAAATGAGGTAAGTGTGGTTTGATAACCAATCCTGGGTCAGAGGTCAGGCTTCTAGAAATCAACACACATATTTTTTGGTTGCTTTTTGATGAAACCCTGGAAAGATTAAACTGATTGAAGAACCTTTGACTAAGGCTGAGTCTATACACAAACTAGTTTGAATTGTTGATTAGTCACTTCAGTTAAAAAGTAGGGACTATTTCTTTGTTTTTCTGCCCCTGCAATAATTAATTCCAGGACTCAGTGAATAGCTTGATGACCATGCTTTGGATGATTGGAATAAGATAAGGTGTCTTAAAGGATCCCGGCACGACAAAAGGAAGTCTAAACCAGTGGATGAAGCATAAGCAGAGTATGACAACAAACATTACAAAGATCTGGACAAGTTGTCAATTAGCCATCAGGCAGCCATTTCAACAGGTTGATAAAACATATTGTCATCTAACTGCATATCTAACTGCAGGCAATAGATGTCAGGATATCTAATAGAAAGTAGGGTTCTTAATGGTAGTCTTTGGCTTGGGGAAGGATGCCAATTTCTAGGAATGAGAATTAGGGAGTTGCCCAGTCCTGAAGAAATTGAGGTGTGGGGAAATGTACTAACACAGCATCTTAGGTCTGAAAGACCAACATAAATATCCAGTTGTTAGAAATTAAGAATAAGGTGATTTAGCAGCTGGGAGTGAGAGGAGGAAAAAGGGCTCAGTTACAAGCATTAGGGAATAAGATAAGAGGGAGACCAGCAGAAAAATTGACCCTTTGATGCCTGACCTGGGTCTTCATAGCTATCTTGTCTGGTGACTGAATCCCAGGGTCTGTAATAGGACTAAACCTGCAAGTAAGGGGTGAGGTAGATTAAAGGTCAGACAGGTTCATCATTATGTACTCAGTTCTCTTACTCCCTGTATGAAAACTATCAAAATAAGGCCTATAGCTTATCAGAGAAGTCTATTTATTCATTTGGTAGAAAAATTCTAGGGAGATGCCTGAGGCATATGGAGATTAAATGATTTGCCCAAGATGTCACAGGTAATAGATGTCAGAAGTAGGATTTTAATCCAGATACTCCTGACCAGAATCCCAGAACTCTACTGGCAAAGACATGCTGCCTCTCTTTTAGCGGTAAGTTCAGCAAAAGAAATTGGCTATTTTCTGTCTCAATGACAAAACATAGCTGACTTGATTGAAAAGATCATTCTCAATTGTTGTTTTTGCATTATGCGGTCATATGTTCTGTTCTTAGAGAACTTTTTCTTGCAACTTCTAAAAAATGTTCCCCCAATATCTTGAAATAAAACCTTAGCCCTAACTTCTCCCCTACCATCCTCACCTCCACTTCCTAGAAAATTTTTCCACCTGTCCATCAGCTTGAGCAGTACAGTGAATGACCAGTACAGTAGAGCTTCCTTGATTGTTCTATTTCAGAGAAATTTATATTTCCATGGCTTTTTGATCTCACTAATGTGAAGATCTCTTCTGTTAGTGTTCTTTGCCTTTGCAAATGTTGTCAGTTAATCACAGAGAGAGACCCAGTTCTATTAGGTCTTTTGCTATGGTTGATGATGACTTATCCATACCTTATTCTGTGTAATTTTTGTTTACGTCCTTCCATAAATCTAATACAGAGGATTTATCCACTGTGTGTCAAGCCTTCCTTCAGGGCTTTAATATTTTGCATGTACTTGTGCAGCACTTGGACTTTTTGTCATTTAGCCCTTGTTTTGGCCACTTGACAAGTCCAGCTTTTTTCTGATTAAAGATGTCCTTAATGATGTCTTTTATGGCATTTCTCTCACGTGAGTTGTTGTTGGAAATATGCCACATCCTATTTATATACAACATGCATTTCTAATTGGAGAAGATGTAGGAAAGTTAGAACACTAATTCATTGTTGGTAGAGCTATGAACTGATCCAACCATTCTGGAGAGCAACTTGGAACTATGCCCAAAGAGCTACAAAAATATGCTTGCCCTTTGACCCAGCAATATTGCTTCTAGGACTGTATCCCAAAGAGATCATAGAAATGGGAAAGGGTCTCACATGTACAAAAATATTTATAGCAACTCTCTTTGTGGTGGCCCCAAACTGGAAATCAAGGAGGTGCCCTTCAATTGGGGAATGGCTGAACAGATTGTGGTATATGAATGTAATGGAATACTATTGTGCTATAAGAAATGATGAACAGGAACACTTCAGATAGCCCTGGAAGGACTTATATGAACTGATGCCAAGTGAAAGGGGCAGAACCAGGAGAACTCTGTACACAGCAACAACCACAGTGTGCAAGGAATTTTTCTGGTAGGCTTAGTACTTCATTGCAATGCAAGGACTTAAAAAATTCCCAATGGACTCTTGAGGCAAAACACCTTCCACATCCAGAGAAAGAACTATGGAATTGGATTGCAGAATGAAGCAGGCCATTTTCTTTTGTATTATGTTTTGTTTTGTTTTGTTTTATGATTTCTCCCATTCATTTTAATTCTTCTATGCAACATGACTAAGGTGAAAATGCATTTAATAGGAATGTATGTGTAGAACCTATACAAGATTATACATAGTTTCAGGGAGGGAGTGGAGAGGGAGGGGAAAGAGAGGGGGAGGGAGAGGAAAACCTAAGATATATGGAAGTGATTGTAGAATACTGAAAACAAAATAATTTAATGAAAAAAGAAAAAAATTTAAAAAAGAAAAACAATTTTAAAAAACCATGCATTTCTCTATTGCCATTTGGGTCACCTGAACTTCTGATTTTTTGGAGTTGGTACAGTTGCATAATTCATATCCACAAAACATCATGAGAGAATATTGGTGTTAAAGATGAGAACAACTTTAGATCATTGAAAGCACTATGAATTTTTCCAAATATGCAATCTCTCAGAGGCAAGTTATTTCACTCTTCTCTTTATATTCAATCCTGGACCTAGCTCATTGCAGTGTCTTCCCAAGGTAGTAAGTATATTGATGGGTGAGATCTACAGATTGGCCATTCAATTGCATATCATTACCTGGATAATAGATATTCTTGTGGGGAAGTTAGACCATATCCTTTAAAGTCATTATAGATCTCATTTTAGAGACTGCACTATTCCAGGGATTTTTGCTATCAGTCTATCTACAATCAGGATGAAGGAGAACTCATTATCTAGCCATCTTTAATTCAAACTCTGTGCTAGAATCCTTTATACCAGAGGCAAACTCCTTTGGTGAACATATGTCTCTCCTTTATATCTTACTTGATATTAATCATCAGAAGTTCATCAAATACTCATCTACATCATTATGTTTTTCAAGGAATCTGGTTTTAACATATGTCTGATAGATCTTTGTTGAAGAAGAGTCTTCAAGTCTGCATTTTACTCTACTGAATCAAATGTTTTTTCTAGTCAACAAGTAATAAGTAAATGAGATTTTGTATTCTCTACACTTTTTAGTCAATTGTGTGACTATACACATGTGGTGTGATGTAGAATATTGTTTGTGAAAGCATATCTTTTTTCCTCCTTAAAGCCTCATTAAGGATGTCCTCAGTATATGTGTAGATTGTACTCATAACAATTATGTGGAAATTGAAAAGTCAGCATATGGTTTGGTAATTATTGATATTTTCTTGCCTCTTGGGGGAAAGGGATAGAACAAAACAATCTACAAGCTTTTCCAAGTGCTTGATGTCTTTCCTTCGTTCAGATTTCCTGAGGATTGATACTTTAATACCTTCAAAACTCTGTAGCCTCCAGTCACTGTGTATTGACTGTGTAGTGCAAATGTTCTTCCTATCTCTGTTCTCTTTAATGCTATTTCTTCTTCATGCAGTATATCAAGGACTGTGAGAGAGTCCATATGTATTGGCTCCACTGTCATTGAATAAAGGAAAGCTTTTACTACAAAAATTTTGAGAGCTTCCCCTCTACACACCATGCTTTCTGAAAACTCATTTTCCCCCTACTGTTTCTTTTTGGTTTTTAAGGTGATACTGCTCATAATCTTTCTCTTTAAGATTTTACAAATAAATTTATGTTACAAACAGATGTTGCCTTTGGTGGTTGTTGCTTTGTACTTAGTAAAGAGTTCAAATGTTTGCTGACTGAGTGAGTTTGCTCTTTTGCTATCATCATTGTGATGTTTGATTTATATTAGTTAAATATCCTTAGGAAATAGTGATAATCTGTGATGATTGCTGTCCTTCATTTCATTCTCCACTTTTCAGCATCAACATCTCATTTAAAAAGTTCAACTTTGAGTTACCTTAGTCATATATCTTTTACTTTTATCCTTTTTTCTAACATAGTGTTGAATATATTTTTATAATCACAACCTAACATTTTAAGGCTTGGAAAATACATTCCTGATGGCAGTCCTGTGAGCTAAGTAGTATAGTTATTATAATTTGAAGCTAGTGTGGCTTCAGAAAAGCCAAGGAATGGTTGATATGGTGCTTGCTGTCCACCAACTCCAGGCGAAATATCAAGAATCGAAAGAGTTCTGTATACAATGTTTGTAGATCTGACCAAGGACTTTGATAACTGTCAGTTATGAGTATTTGTGGAAAATTATGTCAAAATTTGGTTGCCCAGAGAAGTTCATCAGTATTGTAATATCAATTTCAAGATGGTATGCTTGCCTGAGTTCTGGATAATGGACAGCTGTCACACTTCCCCAGTTATCAATGGAGCAAAACAAGGTTGTACACTTGCTCCCATGCTTTTTAGCATCATGTTTTCAGCCATCTTATCAAACACCTTCAATGAGAACAAACATGGCATCAAGGTCACTTACCTCACTGATAATAAATTCTTCAACTTGAAAAGGCTGCAAACCAAAACCAAGATGGAGGGAGTGTTGGTATATGATTTTGTGGTTTGCAGATTGTGTTGTCTTCATCCTTTGTTTTTGAAGGAGACCATAACATCAGAGAAATGATGACATGATTTGCACTTTATTTTGAGTGAGGGAGGGCTATGCAAGGTTACTAGCTTCACTTTCTCCTCCTGAGCCATCTGGATCCAGATATTCACCAGAATGACTGGAGGCAGCCCAGGATGATTGTGCTCTCAATGCAGCCTCTTAAACTTAGTTGCACCAGAGTATGGATTGATTCTCTCCTGCTTGTACTAATTTTAGCCTAACAATTAACAGAAAGAAGACATAGGTGCTCCATCAGCCAGCATCACACCATCCATATGTGGAACCATCAGTTACAGCAAATAGAGTTTTGAATGCTGTGGATAAGTTCCCTTACCTTGACAGTATACTTTCCAGGGATGCACACATTGATAATGAGGTTGACACATGCATTGCCAGAGCTAACTCAGTGTTTGGGAGGCTCCAAAGGAAAGTGTGGGAGATAAGAGGTATAAGGTTGACTACCAAACTGAGGGTCTATGGAGCCACTGTGCTGATCTCATCATTATATACCTGTGAAACCTGGACAGTATACCAGGCCCATGCTAGGAAATTGAATATCTTTCATTTTCATTGTCTTAGGAAAACTTTGATGATCACCTGGCAGGTTAAGAAACCAGACACTGAAGTCCTTTCTCGAACTAAACTGCCAAGCATTCAAGCTCTACTGCAGAGAGTGCAATTCTGATAGGCTGGCTACACTGTTCAAGTGCCAAAATTACTCTTGTCTAAAAGACATTTTTTGTGGAGGTCTCACATAGAGCAAGTATTTGCATGGTAGTGAGGAAAAACTATACAAGGACATTCCAAGGGCTCTTTTAAGAACTTTGGAAGTGATTGCATGACATGGGAGACACTGACATAAGACTGCCCATATGACGTGCCCTCATCAGACGAGGTGTTATGCTCTATAAACAAAGCAGAATTGAAGTAGCTCAAAATAAATGCAATACACATAAGTTTAGAGAATCCACCCCAAATGTCCATATGGACTATTTGTGCCCAACCTGTGGTAGAGCATTCTGAGCTCATATTGGTCTGGTCAGCCATAGTCAGATACATTGTAACTTGACTCTAACATAGTGATGTCATTTTGGTCTTCTTCAAGAATGAAGGACAACCACCACTATGGCCATAGTTATGATAATCCTCATTTACAGATAAAAAACCTAAACATTGTCTAAGGTCATATATCCAGTCACTATAATCATGAGCACTAGAGCTAAAGTAATTTGGCTCCCATTCTTTTATTTCAAGGAGAATGTGCAAGGACAAAGAAACAAAAATGGAATGAGAAGCATTCTACTGGCAAGGATACCATGACTTGGAGCTAAAACACTTGCTTTTAAGTCTTGCCCATTCACTTTTTGTATGTGACTACAGAAACCTCTCTGCAATCTCATCTGTCAAAGGAAGATCACAATGCTCAGATCACTTACCTCATAGGCTACTGTTAGGATAAGTAGAAAGTAAGAGAGTAAGTATTTACATAGTGACTACTATATACCAGGCACCATACTTTTTTTTTTTTTGCTTTTATAAGTATCATCTCTTTTGATCCTCTACAAAGTAGATATTATTAATATTTCCATTTTACAGAGGAGACTAGGACAAAAGGAGGTTAAATGATTTGCACAGAACTGCACAGTGTCTGAGGACAGATTTGAACTCAGGTCTTCCTGACTCCAGACTCAGTGCTCTATCAACTGTAATACCAGCTGCTGCAGGTAAAGTGAAATAATGTAAGAAAAGTGCCTTTTAAATCCTTGTATTTAAATGCAAGTTATTTTTTATAACGTACGTATATTTAAGGCTCAGATATACTTTAATAATGAAATAATTTTATACTGAGTGTTTTAGTGGAAAATTTTGTAAAGGAATAAATCTCTTGTTCCAATGATATATTCATTTTAATCTTCATACAGAGGACAGGGAATAGTGATTTTTACCTAGTTGGCACTTACTAAGTACTTAATGAAGTAATGAATGATAAATAATTGTGTGTGACCATCATACATTTCCCCCTTTTTCCAGAAGGAGAACAGTACAAATCAGCTCACTCAATTAAATCTAAATGCACTTATTAAGTACCTACTAGGTGCAAAACACTATAATAGGTCCTGGGCATACAAAATGGAAATAATCTCAAAAAGCTCAAGGAGTTTACATTCTTCTGAAGCTTACATTCTGTAACTTAATTTTTTTTAGGTGATTAATTAAAAAGAAATAGGACAAAGGATGTGATTGATTGAAAAAGAGAGCCTACTCTTACTTTTGGTAAATGAATACTCCCAGTCATGGTATAGGACATAGATACTTTAAATTCATCTGAAGATATCCTTACTATCATCTTCACCCATATAGAGCACATTTTCTAATCACAGAGAGCAAAATCTTCTAGAGCTGGTCCTTCCTAGCAGGTGGTGACCAGACACGTTTAGCCTATAGCTTTAGCCTAGCAAAAAGATGGTTAAAATAATTCAGATGAGCTACTTAACACTTCAAATGGTCCTGCCCTATTTAGTTATTTGCTACATATTTGAATTTCTCATTGATCTTCTAAAAGTAACTTTAATTTCTTTCTATTTATTTTCAAACAATGGAATTCTAAACTTTGACGTCTCTGAACAAGTGATAGCTCTTAAATAAGGGGAGAGGATGGGAGGTTTGGCATCTTTCCTGTCTGAAAAGTGGGTGCAGTTGAATAAAACCGCATGCAACATCTATATCGGAAAGCAAAAAACTTCACAGACACCAGCTTTGAAGATTATAATGAAATGTCTGTGAACATCAAGGCAAAGTCTACAGAAGGATGGCACTGTCTTTTGTTTTCATCCATCACATACATCAGATCTTTTCCAGAGTCAGAAAGTTCATTAATAGCCTTCTTGCCTATGCTAATAAAAGCAGAAAATTATGCAGACTTTATATTTCTTTACAGACAGGACTTGATCAACCATTAGAGATTCACATTGATTAATCTGTTAATTGTGCAGAATGTAATTAGTGATTATGCAATATGTATCCTCTTTCAACTGTCACTGATGTCCACTATTCATCAGAGATATTCTCACTGATTTAGAGAGTGATTACAGCATGGTAAATCTATTTAATCCTAAAAATGTTAGTTAACACTGTTGGTACTTTAGACAGTAGTTAAAAGTATTAGTAACCTGAAAGAAAAAAGATGACTTCCCATCACAATTTAATTGCTTATAGTAGATTTTCCTTTAAAAGATAAATTGAATTAAATGGCATAATGAACTTGAAGGCAGAGAAATGGAATACTTCAATCAAATTTAAATTTTTTTCTTTCTATAACATGAAAGAGGAAGAAAATGTCAAGCTGATAGAATTCATCTAGGACAGGTTGCCTATTAGAGGTATCAGTTCTCTTCTGATGATTCATTCAACAAACATGTTGAACTGTTATATTAAAGTTATATTTGTTATGATATTCTGTTAAAAGAGAAACTCTTTATTAAAAAATAGTTCTTATATATTAGATAAAAATATGAATATTTAAAAATATCCTGGAAATTTGTGAAAACACTGACTGGTTCATTTTCTGAGATCAAATAATTGATTGCATAATATTCTAGAGATTTTTGTGTCATTGGTGTTAAATCCTCCCAGATGAAGAAAGGAATAGTGGTATGGTGAATATAGTACTGAACTTGGAGTCAAGAAAACCTGGATTTAAATCTCATCTCAGGCAGCTGTTGATCATGGGAAATGACATAATCTCTGTGAATCTCAGTTTCTTCATCAGTAAAACAGAGATAATAATTTCTCTGGAATTTACTTCAAAAAATTGTTGTGAAGTGTTTTGCAAATTTATTTAAGATGATCTTAAAATGAATTTTTTTACTATGTAAAGTCATGAATGACCCTAGGAAGATATTTAACCTTTATGTGCTTCAGTTTTGTTTGTTTTATGTTGTGGTTGGATTCTGTGGCCTCTAAGATCCCTTCCAACTCCCAATCAACTCACTGTCATAGTGAGTTTCCAGCAAATTTTGAATGTGTACCCTTGTATTCTTCACATATCAGCTCAGCCTTCCTGCCAATGGTCTCATAAGAGAATCATAGAATTTAGACATGGAAGGACTTTATAGGTCATTGAGTCTAAGTCCTTCATTTTACAGATGGGGAAACTGATTCTGAAACTGACAGATCAAATGACTTGCCCAAGGTTATAGAGTTAGTAAGCAGCAGAGGCAGCACTTTAACCCAGGTCCCCTGATACCAAATCTCCTTCTCTTTCTACTGTATCATAGGGTGTAACCAGTTAAAGATCTTTTTAAAAAATGTCCTTAATAAGGCTGTCCCAGATGTATATTTTTCTCCAGTGACTTAATATGAATTATAATCCTTATATGAATGACATTTTTAGCCTTAAATTTTGATAATCAAAATGATGGCTGTCATCTAATGTATACAACTTTTCACATTTCCAGAGCCTGAGTAATTTAACATGTTCTAGTTTTCTATAAAAAGATATGGCTGCCACGGACTCCAAAGATATTAAGGAGCTATTGATTTACATGAATTCTTCTTGTTCACATATTTTATATAAGTAATAAAGATATTTGATAAAGACTCATATCCCTATATCCATTCATAATCAAATATGGCCCATGCTGGCTATCAAAGAAGTTTACAGCTTGATTCCTAGGTATATTCATGAAATATCATGTATTAGTTACAGAGAAAAGATGTGTTGAAAGTAAAAGGACTAAAAGTTTCCTTCAGGCTCATTCTTTACTTTTTTCTGTTGATTGGTACTAGAGAGTAATATCTAGCTAGGCAACTAAATGGTACAGTGAATAAAATGATGAACCTGGAATCAGGAACACTTAAGTTCAAATCTTGCCTTAGAAACTTACTTTCTGGGTCACTTGGAGCATCTCACTTAATCTTCCCCAGTCTCAGCTTTCTCATCTATAAAAAGAGGATATGAAAGCACCTGTCTCACTGGTCTATTATGAAGACCAAAAGAAAAAAACATACATAAAGTGCTTTGCAAATCTTAAAACATTGCATGAAAGTTAGCTATTATTATTGTAATACTGTACAGATTTGAAACTAGGGTGTGGTGACAAGGTTTTTGCTCTAAGGTGCTGAATTAAAGGGTACTGAAAGCACTTGCCATTTTTCAGTAGGAGAGAAGCAATAGAGTTTAATACCTAATTAGCAAGAATATTTGGTCAATGTAGGCAAATAACAGATTTAGAGCTGGAGTGAGCCCCTTTCCTGCCCCACCCTGCTCTTTCTCATTCTTTCTTGGACTCCTTTGGGGAGTATGTTTCTCACTGCTTGCCCCAAGCATAATTAGCAGTACCTTCTTGCACTGAATATGAACATTCGTAGTTGTGGCTCTGGAAGGACCCCCAGAGTAGCTAACTACCAATTGTTGGATCAACAGCCATCCAGAAAGGTGTTATAGCATAACCAGGAAGTCAGGGCGATTGGTCTTTGATGCAGAAAAGCAGTAGCTATTGCTAATAGCCTCAATGGGGATATTAGCTTTTCCTCTACTTTCATACTGCCTTTGGATAGTTCCTGAAAGCAGGGATAGACCCGAATTCTGAGACACTGTTCCTAATTAAAAAGACAAAAAGAACTGATTTTCATCCTGCAGGGGTAACTGTGTTAATCGTGTTTGTCCTTTGTTGTTGAAGAAGACCATACCGTCAGAGAAATGATGACATGACTCACACTGGACTTTGTTTTGAGTGAGTGAGGCCTGTGCAGGTCACCACCCTCACTTCTTCTCCAGAGCCATCTGAATCCAGTGCCTGATATTCCTCAGGTTGATTGGAGATGACCCAGGATGCACTGGGAGACCTTGGGCCCTTTCAGCCAAAGTCTTTGCAGGTACTCACATAGGGTGAGGCAAGGCCATTCATTGAATAAGCCTGTTTAAGAAGTAGCCAGGACATGACCTGTTTAATGAGGCCAAGAAAAAGAAAGACATCAGGCTGGGTGGGAACCAACAACGTTACTACTGATAATCACTCTAAATATAGGAGGAAAAGCAAGGCCAACTGAACTCTGTGTGACAGAGACATTTGACTCTTGGGGGGGGGGCACAGCAGATGGAGAACTGGACCTGAAGTCTAGCCTCAGACACTTACCAACTATGGAACCTTGGGTAAGTCTCTTAATATCTGTCTGCCTCAGTTTCCTCAACTATGAAATGAAGATGATAACAAGGTTGTTGTGAGGATCCAATGAGATAATATTTGCAAAGCACTTAGCACAATGTCTGGTAGGAGCTATATGGAATATTTAGTCCCTTCCATTCTCTGCATAACTTTCCCTGTGTGCCTGTGTTTGCATTGCCCTCTGTTAGAGCTGTCCTTGGAGAGATTCTTTGGCATTGGCCTTTGCTAGAAGCAGCTGAAGGCACAGCATCCACCAAAGGGCAGGGCAGCGATAACATTGTGGTATAAAGGCAAGAGGAAGCTGCATTCTTGAAAACTCCTTCTGAGCCCTGCTCTTTCAGGGGGTGTCTCTGCCAGAAGTCAGGGAATGCTTGAAGTTAGAGGTCACAGGACACTTATGAAGAAAACTTGGGAGCTGGTAAGTATGCCTTCAAGCAGTTATACTCAGATTTCAGCTCTCAAGCAGCATCTGGCTTGTTCCCATGAAATTTGTGCTTCTTTAAGACCTCATACTCTAAAGACTCTTCTTTCATAATAGATTTGACAGGGCAGAATGGAGTTATGTAACTCTTTTGGTTAGTGATAGTGGCAAATGTGGTTTCTAGGGCCACGCCATTGTAAGTAGCCTGAGCCCTGGAGAATTTCTGCCTCCTCTCTGCCTCTTTCTCCTACTCTGGATCCAATGCCCTTTTGAAGATATATGCCAATGATTACACAGTATTATGGATATGTGGAGAGCTATAGCCATTTGAACCAACCCTTCCCTCCACCCCCCACGTAAACAAGCCTTCAAGATCTCAGCACATTTACCAAGACACTAAAGAAGGCCAAGTGAAAAGATAATATAGACCTGGAAGTGAGGGTTAGTTGACAGAGGGTGGAATGCACATTTTCATATTAGTATAATGAGTTTTAAATGAGTGTAATGAGTTTTAAATGAGTGTAATGAGTTTTAAATGAGTTCAGATCTTCAGGCCCACATAAATTATAATCCAGAGCATTGGAGAAACTTAGAGAAATGATTTCAGAGTCACTATTGGTAACTGAGAAATCATGGCAATAAAATTTTATGAGGTAAAATATATCTGAATTTTTAAAAAGGTGTCCATGGAAACTCTTATGGTTTTCCAGTTCTAGTATAGTTGGAGAAATAAGGCACTGTAGGGTGCAAATGAAGCTGTGTATAGAATGCAACATACAGGATATATTACTGGAATACTTTTGGGATACAAGGGTGAGACCATATGGAGGCTGATTGCATTAGTCTTTCTGTTAGGATAGAAAGAAATATCTTTATACATTTAGGAAAAAATGTCTTTTCTAAGAGTTAATTAAATTTACAGTTGATTATTAACAGGAAGCCCACTGTTGGGGAATGGAAGGGACTAAATATTCCATATAGCTCCTACCAGACATTGTGCTAAGTTGGGGATGCTGTTGGGGAGCTATAGTGTTAGGAGTAACCACCCACAGGGTTAATCCTAGAACCTAAGGTAGCTGGTAACCTAGTTAATTAGTATAAGCTGGGGGTGTATCCTATGGTGGGCCTGCTGGTATCCCCCTCTGAAAGTAATTTTTGTTTTTAGTTTGTATGTATATTATATTTACTTATCTGTGAATATTATATTCCCCCAATAGGATGTAAGTTCTTTGTTTGTAGAGTGCAGGCACCGTCTTGCTTTACTCTTTGAAAACCTACTACGAAGGTAGTACCTAGTACATAGTAGATACTAAATCGACTTCTTCGATATACAGAAGTCTCATGCTCATATACCATGAATGTGAACACACTGGATGTGGATAAGGCTAAAAGAAAGAATAAAAATGAGAAAAAGATATGGAGTCCAATTATAACAACTTCAACCTGAAATATTTAAACAAGTTATTTATGCCAAAAAAGGGAAATAGTTGGAGGAAAGAACATCAACTTCCCTTATAATAGTATATGGTATACAGTATTATCCTTCCATTATAATAGTATATAGTATATAGAATTCTAACTGATATAAACCAGTTGTCATGAAAAAGAAAAAAAAACCCTAAACACCAACACAGCAAATATTTGACTTACTGATCAGAGCAATATCGCAAATAAGGACCATACTGGTTAAGAATATATACTCACTTGTAATTTTTTTTGTTTTGAATTGCATTGTTTTTTAAAAATACATTTTTATTATCTTTTATTTTTGTACCACCTACATTTCCCATTGTATATTATCTTCCATTCCTTTACAGAAAACCATTCCCTTAAAACAAAGAATAAATGAGGAGAAAAAATAGGTCAGCCAAACCATAAAAATGAAATCTGCCCTTATTTGGAATATTACAAATTCATAGTCCCCTGCCTTTGCAAGAAGGGAGGGAAGCACATTCTCGTCTATCATCTTTGGGGCCAAGCATGATCATTTTAATTTTATAGCATTAAATATATTTTTTGTTATGTCTTTCCATTTACATTGTCGTAGTCGTCATGTATATTGTTTTCCTGATTTTACTTATTTTACTTTGCATTAGTTCAAATATCTTCCTGTGCATTTTCCATTAATTGTAGTATCTTTTTATCTTGTCCTTCATAATTTGTTTTGACTGTAGTCACATCAGTGCCAGCTACATGCTAAAAATTGGTGTAGCGTTCTTCTCAAAAAGATTTCTGACTTCATCTTTATAAGCTTAAAGGTTGAGAAAGATAATTACCTTCTTCATTTGTTCATTATAAGGAATGAATTGATTTCCAAATACCTGAACTTCTTGACAGGCCACTACTCTTAGCAGGTTATCTTTTCCCTAGAGCTAATGTCATCATTTCTTACAACATAGTAATATTTAATTACATTCATGTTCATTTTATAAAATCTTACAAGGTAGGATGTTGGAAAGATTATGAGCAACAAGAAATCATAAAATGATGAACTAAGGAGGGAAAATAAATTTTTAAAAAGCTTGTCAATAGGGTCAACTAAGCAAAATTCTCTCCCGGAATTTAAGGATTAAAATAGAAATGGGACAGTGAATGGACAAAAAAAGTGGAGATGTGCCAGTATTTCTCTAGCAAACTCTTTTCTCCATCAATGACAGTGAAGCCACCACATTTGGATTCTAATGTGACAGTTCTGGTTGTGTTTATAGAAGAAATGAGAATGGCACTGCAGAGAGCAAAGATGAGAAAAACACCTACTAGACTATACCAAGTATAACCTAAGGAGATATGTGCTAGAGGCAACACAATTTTGAGGCCTTTTGAATACATTGATACTCAAGCTATCTGAAGGAGGGAAAGGAAGGAAAGATACCAAAAGTGGGAAAAAACTTGAACCTCATCATTACAAAAAAAAAGTAGCTCCCAAGAGAACATCAGAAACTAAATATATATGGCAATTTTCCTACCTATAAAAATTTTGCAGGAAAATAATTTACATACACTTTGAGATGATCCCTGTGAGAGAATTGTGTGAACCAAACTGACTCCATCTTGAAAAACTTACTCCATTTTGAGCCAACTTTCATTTTTTTTTTTTTATAACTCCTACCTACTTGCTAATTGTGGGAATTGTGTGATATCCTGTTTCATATTTGGGAAAGTCCACCTCCTTGCCCCCTCCTCCCAATTCCTGAAACTTGCTCATCCCCCTTACAACTTGCAAAGTCTTTTATATTTCCTCTAATTATAAATCAAATTACCTAATCTTGTGTCCTGGTTTATATTCTGTTATATTATTATATTATACTATACTATATTATATATATAATAGATATTATTATATCTAAGTTATATATTATTACATCTATATTATAAATTATTATTTATATATTAACAATATATTATATTGTATATTAATAATATATTACATATATTGTTATATCTATATTATATTATGTTCTGTTATATTAGTCTGTTTACATAAAAATCTGTCTCGGCTTGTATTTGGAGTTCAGTGCCTTTCTGAAGGGGCCTGGTACCAATTTGTTATGCAGTTGACATACATTGTTAATAAATTGATATCCTCAGAAGCTTGAACATTTGTTTCCTCAGTTATTTCAGATTTTACTCATCACAGTTTTTGGTAAAGCTAGCCAGGTAAAAACAGGACTCAGCTCTCAGATAGGCTTTCAGAAAAACTCCCTAGATCACCAAGGGACTTCTCAGAAGATTTACTCCAAAGGTTAGCCTCTGCCTCCCATCTCAAATTCTTCCAAGATAAGTCTAGTTGCCACATTATTGGGAAAAATAAACTCTTACATCGTTGAGGAAGTAAATAGCCCCAGGAAGTCCCTTTAAGGCAATAAATTAAGGCAAGCCTCCTCAGGAGAAATCCCCTTAGGGAAATAAGTTAGAGTAAGCCTTCCCATTATTGGAAAAATTCACTTGGGAAAATTATGGGATCTGGTAATAAGTATATGAAGGGAATCCCCCTGGAAAAAATTTTTTTTTTGCCTTGGGACCAGGGACCAGAACATGCTGTAGTAAATTGTGTGAAATCTAGTTTAAAACTACACAAGATTCAGCTGATAACTTATTTTGACTTCCGTTTGACTCTCTTAATTATTGTGCATTAAGGAAATTAAGATTGGTCTAAATATATAAACATCAAAATAGGTCCCAAATTTGATCTGAAGAAGGGATTTTCAATTATTGCCAGTTTTAGTAAATTGTGCACACTGACTTTCTATGTGTCTGCTTTGTTGTATGTATAATATCTTTGCTTTGTATTTTGTCTAGTGTTGTTTGTAGATTCTGCTACCTTGGAAGATTTCTAAAGAGAAAATACAACTAGCCAGAAAGACTGCTGAAAGGATGCAACCAAAGTATATAAAATACTGGGGAAGCTTAATGAAGTTTAATCATTTCACATTTGAAGCAACTTTCCTAGATTTCTGTGTGCTCATACTAAATGTTCTGTCCCAGTAGATGGGACTAAGTTCTACTTTAGGCTTTCAGTGGGAGACTATGTTAAAAAGAAAAAAAACAAAACTGGTCAGGTTGGAGTTATAGAGATAAAGTCAGATAATCAAAGAAAGGAAAATTTACCACTCTGGTTTGCAGAAATTTGTGGTATTATGAATGAATCAGAGTCTGAATTTGTAACTGCATTTTAATATCTTTACTGTAAACTTCCAAATTGTGGCACCTGCAGAAAACATCTTCTTAGATTTTGGAACTTTGCTGACTAAACTTAAACACCTCTTTCCCCTTCCTGGAGGGAAGGATTTTGATTTGGGAAAGAGATATGAGAAGGGTTGATTCCATTTAGATAAGCAGATTTGAGGCAAGTGCTGAATAAGGAACTCACCCTCTTCTCTTTGTTCTGACACAGCACCTAACAGAAGCTTAACAAATGCGGAAATATCTTAATGAATCTTGGCATACCACTTTGTAGAATTTGTGTTAAAGAAAATAAGAATAACACTGTGAGAGATAAAGAGGAGAAACCTAAGCCAAAATCCTGCCCAAGCAGCTTGGCTCCCTTTTGAACTGTACCTGCTTAAGCAACTCTGGCTCTTGTTCAAGTTGTACTGGGAGAGGTGAGCTATGTGAGTGCTTCTATTGTCACATAAAGGGCTATATTGCCAGAGAATGGAAAAAAGACAGATTTACAGTTTGCAGGGCTTCTTATTAACCTTTTCTTGACCACAAAAAGAGAAAATCTTGTTTAAATCAGGAAGCAACTTAAAAATTACTAAAATTTAATGAAGGTATGGAAAGGGAGATTTATAACAAAGAGGAGCCCATGAGGAAGGACCACCAAACTCCACCTCTAGTCATGTGGGATCTCCTGCCCTACCCCTACTGTCACCCGGGCCCAGACCTTGGGGATAGATATTCACAATGATGGGAATGGGGAGGTGACCAAGAACTAGAAATGTCTTTTGGGATGGCTGAAGTAGAACTTTCAGAGCCTTATATAACAGAGCTAATTGTTTAGGTAAATTAGAAGGAAGGTCACTAAAGATATTAGAAAGAAACCATGTATTTGTAAGCTCTTAGAAACCCAAAAAAGTAAAAATATTGTAATTAATTGGAGTTGTTTTAAAATTTTGTTCTAATTTACAAAGGAGAACTACAATGAGTGAAGATTAGTTCTTTAGATAGTCTGGGATACAACTGGGAAATACATTACTCTGCCCTGAAAAGACTATTCTAAGGATATATCCTTTTGAAACTCCTTGAACTCTAAAGCAAGGGGAGGCTGTTCCTTGGAATCTCTTCCCATCTTTCATCTGAGGTCGAAACTAAAAGTCTTGCAGAAAGGTGAGAGGATGGGGCTAGGTTATGAACACAAAAGGATTTGATCTGGCTTTTTGGGTAACTTAAAAGGAAATAAGGAAAAAGTTATGAGGAATTATGGAGTACTGCTTCAGATCTTTGAAAATGAACTAATTGATAACAATGGGCCCTAAAATTTTGAGGTGCTGCCAACTATTGGCCCTTGGGAATGTTTTTTTTTTAATATTTTAAATGTTACCATTAGTGATTAAAAATTCAGATTTATTTTGGATGAAATTTTGTTCTGAAACTAAATAGGATAGTTGTGGTAAATCAGCAACTAATACAAACTGCATTTACTACATGGCATTAAGAAATTTATTAGCTGTGTGATCTCAAGCAAATAATTATCCTTCTATTTCCTGATTTGTAAAGGGGGTAGGATTAGCACTCACCTCCCAGAGCTGGTACGAGGATCAAGTGACATAATAATTGTGAAGTGCTTAGCGTGGTACTGAGTATATGGTAAGGACTATATAAATGTTTATTGTTATTATTATTTCTTTAACTTAAAGTAATTATTCTGTACTGAGTAACTTATACCATGTTTTGGATATGATTACTATAAAATGCCAACAATGATAAAATGAATGGTTTTCTATGTAACACAATTTAGAAATGCATTTGGCTGAGCTGGGATCATTTGATTTGGGAATAAGTTTTGTTTTGTAACTCACTAACTTCTCAGCCTCTTCCAATATTGCTTCTTTCCTCACCACTGGATTAAAAATATTTTTAAAATATTCTGTATTACTATTGTGTTTCTAAAAAAATTCTGATATAATGAAATTTGAAAAACCATTGTCAGAAATGCTTAAACAAATAACTCCTCTTTTAACCTGGATACTGTTAAATGACAAATTGAGCTTTAAAAAGAATGTGATAAAAATTTGCTTTATATTTAAAAACTGTTAAATATTTAATGGAGGTACATTTTACAAAAATTTAATAAGAATGAATTACTGTTTGGAGAAAAAGTTGCACAAGTTCTTTAAGATATCTTTATCTGTGAGGACCCCTGAAACTTTATATTCAGGCAGGATCAAAACATCTTGTTGGCTCTTCTGACTGCATGTTGTAAAATTCTAAAGTACTGAAGTTTGAAAACATAGAACTGAGAAAATAGGAGTCCCTATCCACTCCTTGAGGGGAGGGGAAATTTACAGGTTTACTATAATAAAGAGTGAGTTTTCGTCTGAAATTATTTGGCTATTATTAAAATTATGAAATAATATCTGAATAGACTGTAGTGAAACTATATTTTTGATACAACTTGATAATGGTGGACTTTGGAGTCAAGTATTTAAGATGGCATCTTTGAATCTGAGGTCTATTTTTACTAAATGAGTTTTGAGTCAACTATCATGTATTCACTATGTGCATAATTTGAAGAACTCCAGAATGTGATTATTTTAAAACAATAAGTAAAAGATAAATCAAATTTAACTATTGGGGAAACATGAGAGGATTAATAATATTCAAGCCCTAATCTGTGATTATTGAAATTTTGCCATTTGAGGTAAATGCTCAATGGGACTATAATCTGATACCATTTTGAGTTTCAATTACGAAGATGGTTGTCATAAAGCCAACAGTAAAACGCTGAAGAAGAAGATGGCATATGCTACAATCTTAGAACTGCTACAGGTGGATGTCTGTCTCTGGGAAAAGTTGAGGGGATGACCTGGGCATAGCCTAAGATAGGATCCTCCTGACTTAGTTTCCCCATAGTGCCATTTTGTTTTTGAACAAGAAATTTCCCACCTGATCTGAGCCTGGTTTTTGATAAGCGGTGAATAATGCAGAGCTTTGTTAGATAACTGGCTACTAAATATGACTTGTGCCTGGAATCAAACAGAGCTAACAGAGTTTTCTCTCTATCATAGTCCATGGCAAGCCAGTCAGTGTCCTTGAGGGAATAGTGTTGACATTCTTATAAGTATATCCTTCCTTTTTTCTTTGTAGCAAATTTCTATGAACAGTTAGCTCTGAATTATACAAGTTTTCATTGTTGTGGTACTGAATCTATTAATTATATAAACTGATATTACAATTTGAGTTCAAATTATATTATTGGGATGGTATCTTCCTAAAGGGGGAAATTAAAATTAGAGAAAATAATAAGGCAAAGAAATAATATAAAAGTTTTTAATTAAATGGAATAGCAAATTTTGAGAATATACAACAGGATTATACTGTTTTTTCCAGGAATTAATATACATACATAAGCATATGATTGGCTTCCAAATGTTTCTAAGGGGAAATTCAGGCTTTGAGTATGTTATCAAAATTGGATTAAAGATTTTACATAAAATTGCATTGATTAAAAAATTGCATTGATGATTGTAAGGAAAATAAAATCATTTCCCTATTTTGAAGTATCTGTTTTAAGAGAGAGAAGGGATCATTTTCCAAGTCAGACCATTATGAAGGTTTTGAAGATTATTCCTTCACCCTGTTGATAGCATTGTCCACGTCAGGTACAGGTTTAGGTACAGAAACAGCAAGAGGTATGTAAAAAATTGAAAATCTCTGACATTTCAGGTAAATTATAAATTCCTAATTTGATGTTCTCCTTATATCCCTGTTGTTAATAGAATCAAAACCATAAGACTTGATCTGATTTTCACTGCATGAACTACTTAGTAGAAAACCAAATTTAAGAGGTTGTACTAAATTGTATTGTCTTATTACTGGCAGATTTTTAGCAGAATTACCCAGGAATTTCTGCAAGTGAATTGGAACTGGAGAAACAGAGCCCCCTTCAGAGCTATCCTAGGAACAAGGTCTATTCCAGAATGTTCAAGAGAATTTTCAGGGATCCCAAGACTATATGAGACATCTAGAACTCAAGATAAATGTGCTGATTAAATGGACATTGGGAGTGGATTTCTAGGATATAAAGGGATGATGTTATTTAATGGTGATGATCATCATTGTATTGCTTTGGCCTTTTATTTCATGATGTTTAAGTTTGCTGAATTTTCTTGGTTATCTTGATGATATGTAAATCTTTCCTCTCAAAATTAGTCCATGGTGAGCCCTCTGTAACCTGATTTAGTTTACTCATAGTCTATTTAATAAGGTTTGTCTCCTTAGGGGATATCATCATTATTGTTGTTAGACTTTATATTAGTTAGTGATCTACGATACGCAAGAGGATGTTTCCCAGTAGTCTTGTGCAGGTTGAATAGGCATGGATAAGTTGCAGTCTGCATGAATGGAGGGGATATACAGTGAACTTACAGATCTATCTGAGATTCTGAGAAGAGGTGTCATATTTTGAGAGGGACAATGACAGGCATCATGGCATGGTAGATAGAAGGTTGACCTTAAAGACAAAAAAACATGAGTTCAAGTTCTGCTGCTGACAAATACTTGCTATCTGACTACAGGCAAATCACTTAATTTTCCGTGCCTCAGACAAATTTCTAAGACTATAAATCATAGAGAAACTTCTATTATGCATCACACACAGTAGGGAGTCTTCATGCCAAGAGCTCCCCACACATTAAGATCACAGCAGGATCTGTCCCTCCCCATCCTCCTCCAAAAAAATTAAAACTAGAGGTATTTGCTGGAATTGACAAGGATGGAAAAATATCTAGAAACAATTTCAAACGGAATGGTTGAAAGACCTTGGAAAGAGAAGACTAAATAGAGATAGGAGAGTTGACTTCAAATATCTGAAATACTGACACAAAGATAAGAGCATAGATTTCTTCTGTATTGCTTCAGAGGACAGAATGAAAGTTACAGGAAGGGAAATTTTGGTTTAAGGTAATGAAGTTGTGTGTGTGTGTGTGTGTGTGTGTGTGTGTGTGTGTATTTTCTTATAATTAGCACAGTCTAAGAATGAAACTGACTGACTGACTTGGGGGACTGTATTCCACATTATTGGAAATATTCATTCATAGACTGAATTTAGAGATGGTAGAGGAGAAATGAACAGATGTACCAAAATCCCTGAACTGAGATTCAATTCAATTTGCAGAAGTAAGATAGCAATATCAACTTTACAAAGGAGGTGAGTTTTGAACTGTACTTTGAAAATGATGGATCTGATTGATTAGGCCATTCGATTCATTAAATGGGATAAACTATAAAGCCATGCAAAAAAACACAAGAAGAAAAGGATTTTATCACAAGGGCTGAACCTGAAAAAAAAATCCTTGGAATTAAGAAAGGTAGAGATAACAATTCTCTTTCGTATAGTACCCCACAGTTTAGAAAGTACTTTGCTTTAAACAAACTTGTAAAGTAGCAAAAGTATGATTGTCCCTGTTTTAAAGGTGAAGATACTGAAACTTAGTGAGATAAAGTGATTTGCCTAAGGCCACTTAACTAGCAAATGGCATTCTGATTGTCCTACGTCTTGCCTCCCTTTTACAGTCAAATTTTTTGGGAAAAAACTATACAATTATTGCTTTCATTTTCTTATCTATGACTAACTTCTCAGCCTCTTCCAATATTACTTCTTTCCTCACCACTGGATTGAAATTGGTTAGTACACAGTCACCAGTGATCTCTTTATGATGAAATTCAATTTCCTTTTCTTAGTTTTCATCCTTTTTTAGCACATTTGAAGTGTTTGAGTTGACAACTGCCTTCTCCTGGATACCTCTGTCCCTTGGGTTTTCATGATATTTCTCTCCTCATTCTTCAGCCTAACATTCTTATTATTCTCCTTTGTAGGATCATCAGCTGTGTCCTGTCCGTATTATTCCCGGTCTCTATCTTAGATCTTCTTCTCTCTTTTTTTCTAGTATATGATCTCTTTTAGTGATTTCATCAGCTCCACAGGGTTAAATTATTAGCTCTTTGCAAATAAGTCCCAAACTTAAATATCTCACCTTCATCTCTTTTCCAAGATCTAGTCCTACATTGCCAACTTTATGTTAGATATCTCCACATGGATGTCTCATAGGTATCTCAAACTCAACATGTACAAAACTGAACTTTGTTACCATATGTTACCATATTCATCCTCTTAATTTTCCTTTTTTTATTATCAGCACCATTCTGCTAGTTACTCAGGTTTACAATCCATGAATCATCCTTGACTTTTCACTCTACAATAGCTTCCGTATCCAATCAGTTGACAAGTCTTGTCAATTCTACCTCTATAGCATCTCTCATAGCCATCTGGTTTTTTCCACTTATACCGTAACCACTTTAATTCAGGCCCTTATCATCTTTGATCTAGAATATTACAATAGTCTCTTAATAGATACCCTTGTATCCAGATGCTCCCCTCTTCAATTTGTCCTACACATCAGCTATCAAATTGATATTCCTAAAGCAGAGGTCTCAACATGTTAATCCTTCATTTAAGAAGTTTCTAGAGTAAAATAGAAATGCTATTTGTTTGGCATTTAAAATCCTTCAATGTACAATCACTTTGAATATCAGACTCTAATTCAGTTTTCCAACCACATTGTTCTTTGTGGTGCACACTCCACACACTCTGAGTTCTAGTCAAGGTGATCTACTTGCTGTTTCCCTACATGAGACACTCCATTTCCCCCCCCTGTCCTGTACCTTGGCACATGTCCAGAATGCTCTTTCTTCCCTGTCCTCTTCCTTCCTGCATAGCTCTACCTCTTGGGTTCTTGGGCCCCTTCAAATCTCGTCTCAGTAACCATGTTCTAAAAGATATATTTTCTGATTAGTCTCTCCCTTGCCCCATAAAAAAGTTAATTATATTTGTTTTGTAGATAGGTTGTATTTACTTATCTGTATACATGTTGTGCTTCCTCTCCCCAAATATAAGTTCCTTGAGGACAGGGGTTGTTTCAGTTTTATCGTTGTATCTCTAATACTGTGTCTAGTATCTAGAACAGGCTTGCACAACATGTGGCCCACCAAAGGATTTTGAGTGGTCCATGAAAAATGTAGGGTTTCCACTATGTACTCGCCTATTTGTCTTGTAACCCACAGCAACCAACTATTGTCAGTCTCTGGTCTAACCTATCTGTGGCTCAAAGAAGCTTACAAGTTGTGCAGGTCTGGTCTAGAACATAGTATGTACATGATGAATTTTGCTGAATTTAATTCAATTCCTTTTTTATTTGAAAATTTAAAAAAATTGTGAACTTAAACATCAAAAAAATGAATGCTTCCATATATAGAGAAATACAAAAAAGAGGATTATACAAAATCATGAATTCCTATTATGTACAACTTTTTAAAGTATAAAGTTAACACTATTACCAGAACTTTCTTGCTTATCTTTGCCTCCCTTCCAATGTCTTTCTTTCGTCTATGTATTTTTAATGCTTCATTGACAACCTTTTCTTTCTTTTTTCTTAGTATCGTTATCATTATACATCTACATTGCCCCTATCATCTCTTCTCACACACACCTTAAAGAAAAGCCCTCCATTATAACAAATAAGTATAATTAAATTTGTATATCGTCCATGTCCAAAGATGAAGGACCTTCAGTTCATTACCTCTGCCAAGAAGAGAGAAGTATGCTTCATTATCATTTTTCTAGGGTAGTGATTGGTCATTGCATAACTGAATTGCATTCTGATGCAGATTAACTCTTCTTTCTACTATTTTCTACTATTTCTACTATCTCTGGAGCAAAAACTCTTAATTATGGGTCCATAGAACTCTAAGAGGATTATGGATATATTTCGTGGGAGGGGTCTATTGTTTTTCTAATATTTTTGTAACTATATTTCAAAATAATGGCTTCCTTTGTAATCCTACATATTTTATTGTATGAATTTGTAGTAAGTACTGCTCTGGCTCACTATTCTACTACATCTCTCCTTAAGGGTTTTAGAGGGGTACTTTTGAGGGAATTAGGATATCTTCTTGCTAATGCCATTGTCTTAAGCCTTCACTGGTTGTATTTCTTTCATTGTGGGCCACCAATGAGTGACTAGCAACCCAGTTTTCAAAAGATCAATTAAAATCACTTAGCTTTTACATAGGAATATTTACTTCAAAGATATAGCCAGAAAAAAAATACACACATATACCTCAGAGGCATATCCCTTCCTATACCCCTTTGAGAGATTGGGCTCACTTGATGCAGTTTTTGTATAGCACTGGTTCCACCAAATTCACAACCAAAAACAGTGCTCTCTCAACAGTGGTTGCTCCATGAATCCTCTTCATCTCTGCTACCCCAAAGTATTGATGCTGGTCTGGCTGTAAAACCTAGCAGGAACTAGACTTCTAGATGACCATTTGCCTTGCTCACTTGATCTTTTAAAACTCATGAAGTCATAGTATCTGATCCCTTCTTCTTAGATGAAAAATCAAATGTTGAGACAAAAACTAAGGTCCATTTTTCATGGGGCAACACATCAGCCTTGTCTGTCACAGCATTGGATACTGCCAGCAAAAAAACTCAAAACCAGGAAAGGAGATGCAACTTAAAATCAACAGAAGAGTTAAAGAGAGTTTTAGTTGCGCAACTGCAGCCAATTAAAGAGGCTGCCATTTGCCATATGGTTAGTGAATCAGAAACAGTTACGGAATGTCAATGCTTGCTCCTAAGTCTCTCTGACACGTTTTCATTACACATCATCCTGACCTTCTTGGAAATAGGCTTCCCAGCCTCTTCCATAGAGATAACAGCATCAGGAGTATTCTGTGCATGTGTCAATCCCCACCCCTCCCACCAAAGAAAAACTTAAAATATTATTCTAGGAAGGGGTCCATTGATCACCAGATCACCCTTGTTCTTAACACGAAAACAGAAAGGCTAAAAACCCTGCCTTAGAGGAAAGTATTAGTAATGTAAAAATCTAACTGTCCTAGGGACTTAAACTTTTGCCACTTCCATTTTATGGGCTAAAAAAAACCACTTCTCTTGTATTCAATTTCTTCCTTTGTAAAATGAAGAATATGGCTACCAGCCACAGAATCAAAAAGTGAAGAGTTGGAAGAGACTGAAAGTAATATAATACAACTCATGCCTGATTAAGAATTGTCCCCACAATATCCTCAACAAGTAGTCATTCAACCTTCCTTTAAAGACATCTAGTGAGGGTGAAGACATTAAGAGAAGTCTTTTCGTCACTGCCTCACTAATGGGCAACTTCCATTACCCCTGAAACTAAGGATTTATTCCTAGCTCCTCCCAAACTCTGATAGGTGAGAATTTTGCCTTATCTAGTCAGGACCATGCCAGTTTTCAGTTATTTATTCAATAAATGTTTATTAAGTGCCTCCTATGTGCTAAGTTCTGGGGACATAAGTAAGAAAGAGGAAGATAGTCACTGCCCTTAAGGCACTTACAATCTAACGAAGAGACACATGAAAGGAAGCTCAAAGTGGGAGGCATTCTAAGGGGTATCCAGCAACACTATTGGGGACATCTTATTCCACAAAGTTGAAACCAGGAAGAACTGTAGCTGCAAAGTGAGGTCTCCTTGCCATGCTCCCTGGCAGGTACTTTTGCCCCATTTCACCCTTCTCCCCCAATTTTCTTTTATGTCTTGTCTTCCACCATTTGAATGTAGTATCTTTGGGTGTAGGAATTGTCTTATTTGCTTTTATATGCATCTCTAATACTTAGCACAGTCATTTTTATCATTTATATATATACATATATATAGTATTTATTAAGACCTTAAATGCTTGCTCTCTCTCCATAATTCGTTATCTATCATCTGCCATCTTTTTTCTTTCTTTCTCTCTTTTATCTATCTCATTTAAAGACATCTAGTGAGGGGAACACACTATTTTCCAAGATAACCCATTGCACTTTTGAATAATTCTAAATACTAAAGTAAATCCTTAAATAAATCCTAAATATATCTCCATGAAAATTCCACTTAATTCATCTAGTTCTGTCCCTTGGGACAAAGCAGAAACATTTGAACCCCTCTTTTAATTAATCCTTCAAATAGTTAAAGAAAACTATCATATTCCCCACAAATCCTCTCTCTTCCAGACCAAAAATCTCATGTTCCTTCAACTAGTCCTTATATGTCATGAACTTGAGTCCCATCATCATTCTGGTTGTCCTTTTCTGTGTACTCTCTGGTCTCTTCCAGTCCTAAAATTCTGTGATTCAATGCCTTTCTTAGTGTCCACATGCCCCTTCTTTCCTACTCAGAAAGCTTACATATTTACAATCCAAAGTTTAAACATTGTTGGCCTAAAACCCTTGCTTCTCAGAGCATTATAGTTAGTGGAACTAATCCAGACTATTTGAACAGTGAGTTCACTCTGTCCACTTCACAAGTGTTTGCTCTCTCTGAGTTTCTTTACAAGGTATATAGACAGTAACTACTGTGTGTGTGTGTGTGTGTGTGTGTGTGTGTGTGTGACTTTAGGGTAAATAGCATAGTAGCACACTGTGCCTTGGTACATTTGCTTCATGATATGGAGTTTACCAAAATAATTCTTGGAAACTTTGGTTACAGAATTGTGTAGGCAAATAGAGAATGGGAAACAATGACCCAAACTGACAAACAGTATTTGTGGCACTTCGGAACCTTAGAAGTGGTTCATTAGAGCTGGAAGACACCTTAGAGTTTTCTAGTCTTACTCCCCCATATTGCAGATGAGCATACTAAAGCACAGTGAGATGAAATAATTTGTCCAAAATCACATAGTAAGTGACTAATAAGTTAAGTCAGGACTTAAATATAGGCAGTTTGAAGTCATCATTCTTTCTTTCAAATGCTCATTATGAAAGATCTGAAGAAATGATCCATCTATTGCAACATTAGAATGGAGAACACATTCAAAAGGAGACCAAAATCCACAGTACTTTATACTATAACCTAAATTGCCCCAATTACAAACTTAATTAATATTGGCTTTTGTTTCCCAAGATATAGAAAAGATTTCTTGTGTTTCCATGGACTTTGCTTTATTAGTATAGAAATGTTACCATGATTTAGAAATGTAGAGAACTCTCATGATAGAAACTCTCTAAATGGATGGAGGCAACTCCTTTGTAAGTTAAAGTTTTAGAGAATTTGTGCCAAAGGCATGACTTGAAATTAGGCCTTATTTATTCTAAGGCCAGTACTCTCTCTCTTTGGTTATGTGGCCTCTCTTATTAATACTATTATTAAATGATTTCTTGGTTATAACCATACTGGCCATCTCATGGGTATGAAAGAATATGACACTGTGGAAAGAGGGTTAGATTTTGGCATCCGCAGAGGATTAGTTGCAAATCCAAGATCTAACACTATATCGTTATGTATGCCTCTGGACAAGTCACTTAAAACTCTCTGAATCTCATTTTCCTTGCTTATAAAATGGAGATAACGATACTGGCAGCACAATAATACTTTCGTTCAGTCATTCCCCGTTGATGGGTACTCTCTTTGTTTCCAGTTGTTTGTCACCACACACAATGAGTGGCTATAAATATTTTTGTACCATCTAGACCTTTATCCTCTTTCTTTGTAGTCCAGGCTTAGTAATAGAATTGGTAGATCAAAGGTATATGAATCCTTTCATGAACTTTTTAACTACAGGTTCCAATTATTTTTTTCTGGAATGACTATGCCAATTCACAGGTCCCCCAACAGTGCATTAATGTCTGGCCCTGGATATTTCACAGGGTTTTTGTGAAGATCAAATGTGATAATGTATTTATAAATCACTTTGTAAACTGTATAGAAGTATATTTAAATAAGTTATTGTCATTTACCTCATGGTGTAGTTATGAGGAAGATGTTAATTGTAAATAATGATGATGAATAAATGTGTTATTATTTGATATTGATTTAATTTGGTGTGAAAGTTCTATTTAACTTAATATGATCTATTTAAATTGCACAAAAGGAAATACTACGTAGCCAGGTATGGATGGGAGTTCTGTTCTGTGAAGGTTGTAATTAACAAAACAAAACCATTTCTTGCTGTTACTGGCTCCTTTCCTTATTAAGTCTTTCTCTGAGTTCAAAAGTCAGTCTAGGGTGTGAATAGGCACTGAGATACTGCTAAAATTAAAGAAACTCTTTAATTAGTATGTTGCCCCCATCCCAGTCTTAAGGGGAGGGAAGACTCCTCTTTTCCTTTGGGTTAGCATCTTCTCTATCAATTTTACACCTTGAACACAAATCATAGTTAACAGCCTATACTTGAATAGAACTTTAAATAGCACAGAAAATTAGACACCATTAAACTCAAGGTATAGCAAGTTGCCATAAGATGTATAAGTTAAGGGGATTATATTGTCCCTTCACCCACCCCCAATTTCCACTAGCAGGAGGAAAACTTGGGGTGAAAAGTGATTTTGTACAGGTGAACAGGGTGGAAGAGGTAGCTTCTCCCCAGTTAGTGCTCTAGGAAAGCAGGAGGAAGATGAGTGCTATGGACTGGACTTGTGAATTTTACTAGTTGTGGGCTTTTAGTTCAGCCTGTCCTTGAAATTTTCTCCAGTCTTCTCTCCCTGGACTGTCTGAATGTTTCTCCTATCATGTAGTCTGATCTTCTGGTCTGATCTGTTCTGCCTCCCAATTTGCATTGCCAAGGGCTTGTGCTCCATCTCCATTTCCTACTAGCTTATTGGAAGGAGCTAGATCCTAGGCACAAGATTTCTTCTTCTTTCTTCTTAGTTGTGTGACTTCTCTCCCTGAAGTTTCTTTAAGGTCACTGGAGACCAGAAGAACCCGAGGCTTTTCTGGGAGACCCAGTGGTCTTCCCTGACCTCAGTAATAATATACCCATAGGGGTGCTACAAATATAAACTGTAATCATGTGTAAATATGATCTCATTATTCAGTACCATAATACACATCCCATAATTCTATAAAGAGCTTTTTACTGCTCATGTTCAGATATCTGTAGAACTGCCTGGTGGTATATAGCCACTAATTGATTACTTATTGATTATGTCATTTTGGAAAGTGAAGGGGCAGAGGACTAAATGTTGGTACTAACCAGGAACACAAATACAGAAGGAATGGGGTTGGAGTCATATGTCTTTTACAACTATTGTGCTTTCTGGTGCATATGCCATGAAGAGGATGACACCTGTTTTTACAGAATTTTTTTTTTTACAGAATTTGACACAGACTGTAAAAATTCTATGCTTTACCTCCTGCTGCCAACTTATAACATTAAATGCAACCAATAATTTTGAACAGACTTTGTTTTTTAAGTATAATAATGCTACTAGGGTTCAAAAACACTTTCACCAGGGGAAAAAAGCATCAAAGTTTCTTGTCTGCTTGAAATACTTAGATGGGCCACATATAAAACAAGCTTTATCTCTGGATTTTTTTCTTGCCCAAAAGACCATTTTATAGCATGATTGTCAGGATTCCAATCATATTTTCTAATTTTCAAGGGTTCATAACTCTGCTTTAAAATGTGCTCACAGATGAAATGTGACATCTAACGTTTCAACAAAGCAAGGCTTAGGCTTTTCATTCCATATAAAGTTGGATTTCAAAAACTTCCTTTTGGTTGGTTTTTGGTTGCTAAGGAAGCAAAAAAAAATCACAGAACTCTCAAGGCTGGATATGACTCACATAAGAAATCATGAAGTGAAATAAGTGATTTTGATGGATTCAGGTCAAATGGAGGGAAACGTCAGTTATTGAGCATGAAATGACTATTAAGTGTATATTCATTTTCCTTGAAAAAAGTTTCTAAGCAAGATTATAAGCATAGTGTTGGGGGACTAACTAGTGTGATTTGAGGGGAAGTTAAAAGTGTGGTTTGAGGACTCCCACTCCCAAATGTCTCCCCTACACAGTGCCACAGTACCAGAAATCTCCATTATCAAAAAGTCATTCTAAAAGGAATTGTCTTTTTCTAGGAATTGTTAAACACACACCCTCTTGGGAAGGATGACCTATGAAGAGAGGCAGCCCTTGACAGTGGAAAGAACACTTTGTTTCAGTCAGAAAATGAGTTTGAGTCATAGTTAAGTCACAAATAAACTATGAGACCTTGAGCAAGACACCTCACCTTTGTAAGATTCCCTACCTGCCAAATGAAAGGGTGAGACTAGATGACCCTAAGGTCCTTGTTGTGCTAAATCAATGATCCATGGACTCCCTGAACTACAGTCTCCTTATTTATAAAATAATGTAATAATACACGAATGATCTACAACATAATTGGGTATTATTTCGTCTTTATAAATCATGAATTCCCCCTTTTGTTGGTAACTTGACATTCTATTCTCTTTTGAACAAATTAGTTAATGAGTTTGTCTATTTTATTGTTCTTAAAAAATTCTGAATTTTGCATATCCCTGTTTTAGCTTTGTTTTCAGTTTTGTAGATCATTTCCTTGATTTTCAGAATTGTTATTCTTGATTTATTTTTGAGTCATTTATTTATTCTCTAGGGTTTTTACAAGTTACATGTTCAACTCATTGGTGTCTTATTTTTTTAATTTTTGTTAATGTAAATATTTAGACATACCTTTTCCCCAAGGACTGTTTTAATGTAATCAAATAAGCTCTAACAAATTGTCTCCATTATGATTTTCTTTGATACAATTATTTTTTTTCCACTTGCCATCTATTTCTTTTTTTTTGACAAGTTTATTTTTTTTAATGTTTAACAATCACTGCCATACAATTGCGATTTTTCCCCCTCCACCTACCCCCCACTACCCCCCTCCCTCCCCACGACTGCATACAATTCTGTATAGATTCTACATATACTTTCCTATTGAGTATATTTTCACTATAGTCATGCTATGTAGTCAGACTAAGATAAATGAAAGAAATCGTATAACAAATCAGAACATGATACACAAACACATACACGTACACAAACATGATCTGCTACATTATGTGAGTGACTTCCATATTTCTCTCTCTGAGTGTGGAAGGCATTTTGCCTTGAGATCCACCACTGGGATTTTTTTTTTTTGTAAGAAGTTCTTGTGTTATTACAAAAATCTAAGTCTACCAGAAAAAACTCTCACACACTGTGGTCGTTGCTGTGCATAAAGTTCTCCTGGTTCTGCTCCTTTCACTCAGCATCAGGTCATATAAGTCCTTCCAGGCTTCTCTGAAGTCTTCTTGTTCATCATTTCTTATGGCACAATAGTACTCCATTACATTCATATACCATAATTTATTCAGCCATTCCCCAATTGATGGACATCCCCTTGACTTCCAGTTTTTGGCAACTACATAGAGTGCTGCTATAAATATTTTTGTACATGTGGGACCCTTTCCCATTTTTATGATCTCTTGGGGATATAGTCCTAATAGCGATATTGCTGGGTCAAAGGGTATGCACATTTTTGTAGCCCTTTGGGCATAGTTCCAAATTGCTCTCCAGAATGGTTGGATGCGCTCGCAGCTCCACCAACAATGAATTAGTGTTCCAACTTTCCCACATCCTCTCCAGCATTTATCATTTTCTTGTTCTGTCATGTTTGCCAATCTTATAGGTGTGATGTGGTACCTCAGAGTTGTTTTGATTTGCATCTCTCTAACCAATAGTGATTTAGAGCATTTTTTCATATGATTATAGATAGCTTTAATTTCTTCCTCTGAAAATTGCCTGTTCATATCCTTTGACCATTTATCAATTGGGGAATGACTTGTATGATTATACATTTGGGTCAGTTCTCTATATATTCTAGAAATGAGGCCTTTATCCCCGAGCTTAGCTGTAAAAATTCTTTCCCAATTTACTACATCCCTCCGGATTTTGGTTGCATTGGGTTTGGTTGTGCAAAAACTTCTCAGTTTAATGTAATC
Source organism: Notamacropus eugenii (assembly GCF_028372415.1). Classification (NCBI taxonomy): domain Eukaryota; kingdom Metazoa; phylum Chordata; class Mammalia; order Diprotodontia; family Macropodidae; genus Notamacropus; species Notamacropus eugenii. Next base: position 596,580,051 of record NC_092872.1, on the reverse strand, counting down.
AAAGTTATCCATTTTGCATTTCATAATGCTTTCTATCTCTCCTTTAGTAAAGAATTCTTCCCTTCTCCATAGATCTGATAAATACACTATTCCTTGCTTCTCCAGTTTATTCATGGTATCAATCTTTATACCTAAATCATGTACCCATTTGGACTTTATTCTTGTGTACGGTGTCAGGTATGGGTCTATGCCTAATTTCCGCCACACTGTTATCCAGTTTTCCCAGCAATTTTTGTCAAACAATGAGTTCTTATCCCAGAAGCTGGGGTCCTTGGGTTTATCAAACAGAAGGTTGCGATATTCCTTGCCTACTGCATCTTGAGTGCCAAGTCTATTCCACTTGTCTACCTCTCTGTTTCTTAGCCAATACCAAGTGGTTTTGATAATTGCTGCTTTATAGTAGAGTTTGAGGTCTGGTAGCGCTAGGCCACCTTCCCAAGCATTTCTTTTCATTAGTCCCTTTGATATTCTGGACCTTTTGTTTTTCCAAATGAATTTTGATATTATTTTATCCAGCTCTAGAAAGTAATTGTCTGATAGTTTAATTGGTATGGCACTAAATAAGTATATTAATTTGGGTAGAATTGTCATTTTTATTATATTAGCACGGCCTACCCATGAGCAACTAATGTTTTTCCACTTACTTAAATCTGACTTTATTTGTGCAAAAAGTGTCTTGTAATTGTGTTCATATAATCCCTGGGTTTGTTTTGGCAGGTAGACTCCTAAGTATTTTATACTGTCTACCCTAGCTTTAAATGGGATTTCTCTTTCTATCTCTTGCTGTTGGACTTTGTTGCTAATATATAGGAATGCAGAAGATTTGTGTGGGTTTATTTTGTACCCTGCAACTTTGCCAAAGTTGTTTATTAATTCAAGTAATTTTTTAATTGAATCTCTGGGATTTTCTAGGTAAATCATCATATGATCTGCAAAGAGTGATAACTTAGTTTCTTCTTTGGCTATTCTTATTCCTTGAATATCTTTATCTTGTCTGATTGCTACAGCTAACATTTCTAGTACCATATTGAATAATAGTGGTGATAATGGACAACCTTGTTTCACCTCTGATCTTATTGGGAATGCATCTAGCTTATCCCCATTGCATATAATGCTTGCTGAAGGTTTTAGATAGATACTGCTTATTATTTTATGGAAAGTTCCCTTTATTCCTACGTTCTTTGATACAATTATGATTTGTGCTTTGTCCTATGCAACTTTTAGGATTTTTAAAAATTTAGTTTTTGTCTAAATCATTTCTTTTAATTGCACTTATTGATTATAGTTTTTGCTGCATTATCGTCTATAAAGAGTTTTCTATTTTTCTGTGTTTGTCTATTAGTTTCTTATACTCTAGCATATGGCCAGCTTTTGTAAAAATACGATATAAAGCTACAATTTAAGTACACACGTAAAGTTCCCTTTCAATAACTGTCAAATATTCTGTTGAGATAATTAATTTGTTTACTCTTATATCAGATTTGTTTAGGTCTGAAAGAGACACATAAAATTCTTCAAAGAGTACTGTTTTTCTCTTTAATTTTCTTTGTTATTGGCCTGCCTTTTCTATAAGTACTTAGATCCTAAGCCTTTTGGTGCATGTATGTTTAATGTTGATATTTTAAAATTATCTTTGGCAGGCTTAAGCAAAATAAAGTATTTTTTTTTATCTGGGAAGCTTTGGAGTTTGATAGTCACATTTTTGGATGTGTTAAATTCAAGGTTTCTTTTAGCTGATATCCTCTTTATTCTATTTTCAATTTGCTCCCTGATTGCAATAGTTCTGAGTGGATCTCGCTACTTTGGTAAGGTTTTCTGTATTCTTTTTCTAAGCTTCAAGTATTCCCAGAAGAGCTCTAATTTTATTTCCTTAATCATTTTCACAATTTCTTTGAATAAACTTTGTCTTTGCTCTTAGAATCCTTGTGGCCAATTCTTTCTCTTTTCAATTATTCCAATCATTCCTTTGTAGTTATTGCCAAGTTATTGTCTTTTTCTGGAGTTTTGTCCTGGGGTTCCCTTACAATAGTATTTCTTACCTTTTTAAAGGTTTTTTTGATTTCCATTTCTTCACATTCTACAGTAGAAATAACTGATGAATCTCCCAACACACATGCACACACATGCACGCGTGCAAACACACACACGTGCGCACACACACACACACACACACACTTTTGTTTCTTCTTGAGACAGCTGATGGCAGAGTAAATATAATGGTAGCCTTGAGCCAGGAAAGCCTGAGTTCAAATCTGATCTCAGATCCTTATTAGTCAAGTGACCCTGAGCAAGTCACTTAAACGGCTTGCCTCAGTTTCCTCAACTGCAAAATGTAAACAGTATCTGACTTCACAGGGTTGTTGTGAAGATCAAATGACATAATATTTGTAATAAAGTGCTTAGCACAGTTCTAGCACATAATAGGTACTAAATAAATACTTATTCCCTTCCCCTCATCCCTCCTTCTAAATTTTTCTTGGCTCTTCAATTGCTGAAGTTACTATTACAATGATTCCTTACCATAAAGTCCTAGGTAGGAGTGGAGGGCTACTACCAGTCATGTAGAGTCAGACCAGTCAGACTAGAGTAGGATATTAGATAATCTGAGTATTTTTTACTTTTATTGATTTAAGTAATTAGAGATATGTTTTCCCCTAAAGAATGCTTTGGTGGAATCAAATAAATTTGATGTAACAATTTATTATTTCTTTAATTTATTCATTATCTCATTTGTTATTTAGGATTATATTCTTAAGTTTTCATTTGTCTAAATTCTTTATTTTTATTTGTTTTGGGTTATAATTTTTGTTGCATTATGACCACAGAATTTATTGACTTCCCTCTCTATGTAGTTTCAGGTTGTACAGAGAGACACATAATTATAACCACTTAGTGGTATATTCCTGGATGGATTGAGGGCTGGAATAAGCGTTGAGCTGAGTGAGCATGGCCACTGAGAGCACACAGTAAGTAGTGATAGAGTGGGTGAATAGGTGGTAAACTGGTCTATTGTGGCTGCCATGGGGGATAGGCCCAGATGGAGTTAACACTAAACTAGTAAATTTAGTGCTTTGTCCTTTCTCATTAGGACCTGTTCAGAGAAAGGCCAGTAATGAGCCAAGAAATAGCTGTTATTACTTTTCTGACAGTGATCCAGGCCACTACTATTTTGTCTTTTTTTTTTGTCAGAATTATTTTGTTTTAGATGCTTTCTTTCCATACTATTTTTAAAATTTATTTCATTTAGTGTCATTTCTTATTTTTCATGAGGCACTTCTAGAGGGAGTTGAGTTTACTTATAACCTTTTCATGTTACCATCTTTACTAGAAACTTCTTCATGCTTTTATGCCATTTTTTCTTTTAACATCATTTTTCTCCCAGTGAGGTTAAATAGCTGTGAATTATGGAATATCACCATCTCCAAAGAATCAAAATTTCAGGTGATCCCAGATGCAGTGTCTTTGCCGATGCATGGTTGAGGTAAGCAGACTTCACCAACAGTGACTTTTGTGCAAGATGTTATATAAAAGACGTTATCTGTGAAATGATGGTCAGAAAAAAAGATGGGCTGGACATATAGCAGAGACAAAGGATCGCAGATGGACAAACTAAGTGCTCTTCTAGGATCCATGGAATGGTAAATGTTGAGGAACGCCTTGGGCAAATCCTCTGTGGGTCTTTTCTGTGTCTGAACTGGACTAGTTGATTGCTGTGCTTACCTCCAATTATAAAATGCTATGATCCCATGATTTATGAGGAAGCATGGACAATCATTTTTTAAAATAAGAAAGGGTTGATGGGATCATGGCACCAGCTTGTCATGGCTCACGTCAATGAAGTCACAGCTTTATTGAAGGATGGAGATATGCTCACCCTTGCTCTTTGTTGAGGACCTTCAACATTTTCCTTAATGCATTTATTTTCAAAATAATTAGGTCCTCCTTTAAGCTTCTTGGAGACTAAGATTTTCAAGCTGATTCAATCAGGAATTTGACTAGGAATGCCTAAAAGAAGCAGCATGGCATAGATTAATGTTTAGCATGCAGGACTTGGAACAAGTGTGAATTCTGTCCCGAACATTACCTGGATGACCATGGAAAAGCCATGTAATGTCTCTGAGCCTCACTTTCCTCTTCTGTAGAAAGGGGATAGTAGCAGTGCTCAGAGGGTTATCGTGAGACCTAAATGAGATAACGTAGATGCTACGGTTTTTGTTAGTCCTAAAGTGCTCTGTATCGGTGATTATAAAAAAGACAAAATTATTCTGAGGCATTTTTCCCAATTGCCTCAAAGATGTAGGAACACAGTAATGGTTTTATTTGCTTTCTTACTTGATTTTTTCTTCCAATCAGCCTTCTACATCAGCCTCAGTGTCACATTTCTTTTTTCTTTGTGCCAGATTGAAACAGTCTAGCTGAAAGCTACTCTATTGATAGGTTTTACTGATAATCAGACATTAAAATGACCTCTTAGCCTATTGTCAAGAAAATATTTACAATTTATCATTTATTAGTATAATGTGAACCTAGTTTTTTCTGACTAGAGAGGCATCTAACCCAAAGAGCTCACTGTAGAGGTCAGGTTCACCTACAAGATGCATATGGTTGAAAGCAATGCTTAGATATCATCCAGTGCTTATTTTGGGTGCACTCAGGTATTATTTTGGGTCCAATTTCCCAGATTAGATAAATTTACCTGCTGATATATTCCTCAAAGTGCTTTTCTCTTGGAGACTACCTACTGTCTATGTGAGGTAAATCAGGCAAATTTCTTTATATCCTTGTCAGAATTTTATGTGCTTTTATCTCATAGAGACTTGAAGAAGGAGCCACCTCTACTTCCAGCTCTCTCCTTTACCAAACAACCATAAATTTCTTTGTAAAACCATTTCAGATTTTGAGGTTTGTTCTAATAAGTAACTCTATGTACTAGCTTGAGAGAGATACTTTTTTTCTTAGGGTTTCAGCCAAAGCTATATCCCCATAAGAACCATTCGCTTGTGAATCCAAGACACAGAATCAGTGAGACATCCATTTGTTGACACTTTCAGTTGTAACATACAATTGCTTTCAGTGTGTATGGAGGCCCCCAAGGGTATTTTTTTTTCCTTCAGCTGTCTGAGATTTGTACTGTCTGCAACTGTGAAGCAAAATATCACCTTTTAAATAGGCTGACTACCAAAGCGGGAGAAAAAAAATCTTCTTTATATTCTCTCAAGATGGGAGGATTTGGAGATACACTCTGGGTGCTAAACATGTTAAAATCTGTCTTCAAGACCAGGTCTACTTGGCTGCTTTAGAACCCATGCCATTCAGCTAAAGGCTTTCTATTGTCTCAGCATGCCCCCAACTGGCAGATGGGGCTTAGGATGGGATGAGAATTCTGCAGATTCCAAATCTCTTTTTAATGCTTTTGGACCTGGCATCAAAAAGAAGGAAAATAACAGTCCTTCCCTCACAGCATCAATGATAATAATCCTCTGGCTACCAGTCTTGAGATACTCCTCTTACAAAAATTTGAGCTATGTAATCTTCAGCTGTTGTATTAGAAAGATACTGCCATACAGACAATGAGCCATTCCTCTGGAGGATAGACAATCCACTTGGGCACAATTTATTGGTTTCATATTGTGGTGCTTTACTTTAGTTTGAGCCAGTATTTTCCCATATTCCCTTTTCTCTCCTTCCCCTTCCAATGGTATAAAGAATCTGAATGTATGTGTTTTAGGAATGGTATTTGTAATGGTTGAAGTTGAATTTGCTGCCCAACCCCATGATCTCTCTGACCATCACTGCCTGACAGAACACAGAAGAAAAATAGTAGCTGCCATCTTGGGTAGGCTGCATTGTGGTTGGTCCTAGAAGCTTCTAGAAGAGCTTAAACTAGTCATATATTCTTATCATTCTGGTCAGGTCCTGAATTAGGCAGGCCGGGTCTTAGTTGGGCAGTGTGTGAACCCTACTCGAAGCACAAATGTTAAATGAGCATGTTATTCCCTTGACTCATTAATTTGATTGGTTAGTTTATTCTTAAGTGTGCTTGGGTGGGGTTATTGTCTTCTTTATTCTTGACAAATACACACACCAAGAAAGAAGGTCCTCCTTTTTCTGATGAAGACTTGAGTGTGTGTGGGGGGGGGAGTTGGGGAGGGAAGGAGAGGGAGAGAAAGAGAGAATATTGGGGGAGGGGTAGACAGGGATATGAGGGGTAATTTAATTCCAAGCTAACTCTGGAACCTTCTAAATATAGACTCCATCTTCAAGGATTTCTGGCCTTTGCAAAGCCATTAGGGCAGCTAGGTGGTGCAGTGGATAAAGCAGGAGTCAGGAGGACCTGAATTCAAATCTCACCTCAGACACTTGACACTCACTAGCTGTGTGACCTTGGGCAAGTCACTTAACCCCAATTGCCTCATCCTGGGTCATCTCCAGTCATCCTGATGAATATCTGGTCACTGGATTCAGATGGCTCTGGAGAAGAAGTGAGGCTGGTGACCTGCACAGCCCTCCCTCACTCAAAACAAAGTCAAGTGCAAGTCATGTCATCATTTCTCTGATGGTATGGTCTTCTTCGGTAATGAAGGACAAACACAACATTTTGGGTAACAGCACTCACTTGTGTTTCTGTAAACATCTGAATGCTATACCTCAATAATGCAGCAGATCTTTAGCAATGAAGGACAAACACACACACAGTGTACCAAGATTTAGAGAGTACTAACAGCATTTGTACTCTTTTAACAACTAGACACAACTATAGTAGCAGCTGAGTGTAGCACCCAGTTAGCAAGAATAATATACTAAAATAAAAAGTTAGCACATTGTTTGTGTTCCCCATTAACACTCTGTTTCTAGTCTGGTGGTTATTCCATAGATAAGTTTTCCCCCTGACCCATCCCTAACCTGTTTTCTTCTCTGCCAACTCTATCCTCCTTGGTAGTGACCTCAGTCTCAGGGTTTCTTTTCTCTATTTCCTAGAGGTGAAAAATATACCTTAACACCCCAACTAATCTCTTAAAGGTCCAGAACCACAACTAGAAATTTTGATACCCAGAGCAAACAATATAAAACACCCTTGTTGTAAGAAGCAAGAAATATATTCCCAAATCAAACTTTTAAAGATAAATTCAGAATTTTCTAGAGGAGAGGAATACAATAGAAGATAAATCTCTGGCAGAAGAAATTTGATGGCTGAGAAACTTTTGTCACCGTGTTAAACATTCAAAATTATAGCATTTTATTTGCATATATGTGATCATGTGCACACATAACTATTCTTCACATCTGAAGATGATTGTTGACTGCATCCTGTTCATGACTATGACTGATGACAATATTTTGTAAAAATAAATTTTTGGTGTCTTTTTTTATATCTCCAAAATTTTCCTCAGTATGTTTCTCCTACCCTTTTCCAGAGTCACTCCATATAATAAATGATATTTTTGAAGCCAAAAAAGGGAAGAGAAAAAAACAGTGATATTGATCAATACATTGAAAAAATCTGGAAATATATGTTATGTATCACACTCACAGAGCACCCACCTCTTCAAGGGGCTCCTCACATCTCTTCTTTTGAATCATGGCTGTAATTTTTTTGTATTTAAGGTTTGTTTGTTTGTTTTGTTTTTTACTGTTTTATTTATTTTTTATTTTAAATTTATTTATTTAACTTTTAACATTCATTTTCACAAACTTTTGGGTTCCAAATTTTCTCCCCATTTGTCCCCTCCCCCCACCCCAAAACACCGAGCATTCTAACTGCCCCTGTCACCAATCTGCCCTCTCTTCTATCATCCTTCCCTTCCCTTGTCCCCATATTCTCTTTTGTCCTGTAGGGCCAGATAACTTTCTATACCCCATTACCTGTATTTCTTATTTCCTAGTAGCAAGAACAGTACTCGACAGTTGTTCCTAAAACTTTGAGTTCCAACTTCTCTTCATCCCTCCCTCCCCACCCATTCCCTTTGGAAAGGCAAGCAATTCAATATAGGCTATATCTGTGTAGTTTTGCAAATGACTTCCATAATAGTCGTGTTGTGTAAGACTAACTATATTTCCCTCCATCCTATCCTGCCCCGCCCATTGCTTCTATTCTCTCTTTTGATCCTGTCCCTCCCCAGGAGTGTTGACTTCTAATTGCTCCCTCCTCCCATTGCCCTCCCTTCCACCATCCCCCCACCCTACTTATTCCCTTCACCCTCACTTTCCTGTATTGTAAGATAGGTTTTCATACCAAAATGAGTGTGCATTTTATTCCTTCCTTTAGTGGAATGTGATGAGAGTAAACTTCATGTTTTTCTCTCACCTCCCCTCTTTTTCCCTCCACTAAAAAGTCTTTTTCTTGCCTCTTTTATGAGAGATAATTTGCCCCATTCCATTTCTCCCTTTCTCCTCCCAATATATTTCTCTCACCGCTTAATTTCATTTTTTTAAGATATGATCCCATCCTATTCAATTCACTCTGTGCTCTTTGTCTGTGTGTGTGTGTGTGTGTGTGTGTGTGTGTGTGTGTGTAATCCTACCAACTACCCAGATACTGAAAAGTTTCAAGAGTTACAAATATTATCTTTCCATGTAGGAATGTAAACAGTTCAACTTTAGTAAGTCCCTTATGATTTCTCTTTGCTGTTTACCTTCTCATGCTTCTCTTCATTCTTGTGTTTGAAAGTCAAATTTTCTTTTCAGCTCTAGTCTTTTCATCAAGAATGCTTGAAAGTCCTCAATTTCATTGAAAGACCATTTTTTCCCCTGAGGTATTATACTCAGTTTTGCTGGGTAGGTGATTCTTGGTTTTAGTCCTAGTTCCTCTGACTTCCGGAATATCATATTCCACGCCCTTCGATCCTTTAATGTAGAAGCTGCTAGATCTTGTGTTATCCTGATTGTATTTCCACAATACTTGAATTGTTTCTTTCTAGCTGCTTACAATATTTTCTCCTTGACCTGGGAACTCTGGAATTTGACCACAATGTTCCTAGGAGTTTCTTTTTTTAGATCTCTTTCAGGTAGTGATCAGTGGTTTTTCAATATTTATTTTGCCCCATGGTTCTAGAACATCAGGGCAGTTTTCCTTGATAATTTCATGAAAGATGATGTCTAGGCTCTTTTTTTGATCATGGCTTTCAGGTAGTCCCATAATTTTTAAATTGTCTCTCCTGGATCTATCTTCCAGGTCAGTTGCTTTTCCAGTGAGATATTTCACATTATCTTCCATTTTTTCATTCTTTTGGTTTTGTTTTGTGATTTCTTGGTTTCTCATAAAGTCATTAGCCTCCATCTGCTCCATTCTAATTTTGAAAGAACTATTTTCTTCAGTGAGCTTTTGAACCTCCTTTTCCATTTGGCTAATTCTGCTCACTGGCTTTTTGAGTTAGCCAATTGAGTTAGCCTATTTCTAAAGGTGTTATTTTCTTCAGCATTTTTTTGGGTCTCCTTTAGCAAGGTCTCCTTTACCTGCTTTTCATGCTTTTCTTGCATCTCTCTCATGTCTCTTCCCAGTTTTTCCTCCACCTGTCTAAGTTGATTTTCAAAATCCTTTTTGAGCTCTTCCATGGCCTGAGCCCACTGAATATTTATTTTGGATGTTTGGGATACAGAAGCCTTGACTTCTGTGTCTTTCCCTGATGGTAAGCCTTGTTCTTCCTCATCCAAAAGTATGGGAGGAGATATCTGTTCACCAAGAAAGTAACCTTCTATGGTCTTATTTTTTTCCCTTTTCTGGGCATTTTCCCAGCCAGTGACTTGACTTCTGAGTGTCCTTTCCACACCCACCTTGCCTCCAGATCTGCCCAGCCAGCACTTGGGGTCTGAGATTCAAATGCTGCTTCCCAGCCTCAGGGCTTTCAGCGGGGGCAGGGCTGTTATTCAGTTTGAGATTAAGTTCAGGTGTTCAGGTAGGGGCAGGGCCACTTCACGGGCCTCAGTTCCCTCAGGGGGTTTATGTGGAGACCTTCAACAATGGATCTGAGCTCCTGCCTGCTTTGGTAGCCTTTGTCTGCTGCTGCTTCTGCTGCTGCCTCCCAAGGGGGCCTGAGTTATGGAGACACCCTGCTCCTCTCTTAGCGAGCCAAAAAGACTCTCTCACTGACCTTTAGCCCCCATGGGTGGAGGGACCTATGTGACTGCTGGAGATTCTGTCCCTGAAGCCTGCTGGGATCCACTCCTCTCAGTGCTGTGTGGCCAAGGCAGGGCTGGGCTCTGCTCTGGGTCTGGTGTGCGATGGATCTTTGGTGTTGGTTTTTCAGGTCTCTCTGGAACAGAAATCTCCTCTGCTCTGTTGTTCTGTGGCTTCCACTGCTCCAGAATGTGTTGGGAGTTCTTCTTTACAGATATTTTATGGGCTGTGGGTTCAGAGCTAGTATATGTGTGTCTTTCTACTCCGCCATCTTGGCTCCTCCCCCTCCATGGCTATAATTTTGCAACATCCATTTTTGATTTTTTTTTTTGCTCTTTTTGTTTACATTGCTTTAGTCATTGTGCAGGTTGTTTACTTGGTTCTACTTATTTGAGGATTTTCAGTTTATTTACAACTTTTCATGCTGCTCTGAATTGATCATATTTGTCATTTGCCATAGCATGCTAATATTCCATTTTATCCATATATATGTATATACATGTACATAGATTAATATAGATACGTGCATACATATATATACATACATGTATGTATGTATAATACATGTATACATATAAAATATACATATATATACCAGTTTATTTTGCCATTCTCCAATCAATAGGCTCTACTTTGTTTCTAATTCTTTGCTATCACAAAAAATGATGCTATAAATATTTTAGTGTGTTTAGGACTTCCTTTTCATCAATGCCCTCTTTGGAGTATAATATCTATTGATGGAACCTTTGGATCAAAGGGATGACTATTTCAGTCAGTTCATTTACATAATTCTAAATTGCTTTTCAAAATGCTTATATCAATTCATAACTCCACTAACAATACACACGTGTGCTTACCTTCCCACAATTCCTCCAACATGGATTATCACCATCTTTTATCATCTTTGTCAATTTGCAAGGTGTGAAGTAAAATGTCAGAGCTATTTTGATTTGTACTTCTCTTATTATTAGTGATTTGGAATGTTCTTTCTTGTAGTTAATAGCAGACAGTTGTTCTTTTGAAGTTTCTTGCTCAGTGGTCATTTGACCACTTATCTGGGAGGGAATTTTTTTGGTTGTATATCTGAATGTTAATTGTGTATATATATATATATATATATACACACACACACACACACACACACACACACACATGCATATATACAATCTGTACATATACATGTATGCATATATGTACACACATATATAATATATAATACAAACAAATACATACATGCATACATATATATCTATATATCTATATGTCTTGGTTAACAGCCCTTATAAGAAAAATTTTATACCAAATTTTTTTCCCATTCCAGTGCTTCCCTAAATTAATTTTGTGTGTGCACTAGTTTTCTGTTTTATGGAATTCACTTATCTATTTTATCTGTCATAACTGCTTCTATCCCTTGTTTTGTTAAAAATATATGTCCTATCCATACCTGTGAAAGGTATGTGCTCTGATTCTCTTCTATTTTTTTATGGCATGATTTTTAATATTAAGGTCATATATTCATTTAGAATGCATCTTTAAATATGTATAAGTCCAGTTTTTGCTATACTGTTTTCTAGTTTTCCCAGAAGTTATCATCAATTAGGGAATTCTTTCCTAAGAAATTTGTTTTCCAGATCATCTGAACTGAATTATTGATTTCATTTGTTTTGGATTCTTCCTTATCTAGTCCAGCACTTCTTAAACTGTGGGTCATGACAAATTTTGCAACAGTAAAAGCCTTCTGAATGTGCAATGACCAAAAATTAATTTGAAATAAAATTTGTAATTAATCCAGGGTGTTTCTGGCAGCACTTACCTGTGTGGCATTGGGCAACTCCCCACAACCTTGGTTCTGAACACAAAACATGCACATTTTGCACTATGCTTGCCCTCAGGCCACACAACACAATGAATGCTGCCAAAACAAGAAAGGGGTCACAAGTAGAAAAAGTTTAAGAAGCTCTGAATTTTTCCAGCCTGTTCTATAAATTTACCTCTCTATTTTTTTAAATTGCTACCAGGTTGTTTTAATGACTGCTTCTTTATAATAGAATTTGATGTCTGGAAGTGTTATCCTTCTTTTGTCTCCTTTTTCATTATTCCCCTTGATATTCTAGATCTTTTCTTTTTCTAAATGAATTTTATAATTATTTTATCAAGTTCTGTAAAGTATATTTTTGACAATTTTATTGCTATGGCAGGAAATTATAATTTAATTTAGCTAGCATTGTCATTTTTGTTATAGTCACAGGCACCAACTATTCTTCCATTCATTTGTCTTGTTCTTCATTTTATTAAGGAGTATTTTGTAATTGAATTTATACAAATATTTTGTGTCCTTTAGTAGATTGATATTCTATACATTTTGTAGTTATTTGGTATAGGATTTCCTTATTAATGCCTTCTTAATTTTATTATTATTATAGAAAAATGCTGTGGATTTTTAGGGTTTATGTTAGACTACAACTTTACTGAAATGATTTCTCTCTTTCTTAGTATCTTTACCAATTCCCTAGGATTTTCTAAGTGAATCATCATGTCATTAGCAAATAGGGACAGTTCTATTTCCTCTTCACCTATCTTTATGCATTTAATTTCTTTCTCTCATTTTACTGCTGTTGGTAGCATTTGCAGAACTATATCAAATAATAGAGGGGAGAGTGTGTATATTTACTTTATTCCTGTATTTGTTGAGAAAACTTCTAGTGTATCTCTATTGTATATTATGTTTAATTTTGGTTTTCGATAGATATTTTTTATGGTATTAAAAGAGGACACTATGCCTATACTTTGTTGGTGTTTTTTTCATCAATGAGTATAGTACTTTGTGAAGGGATTCTTTTGTACCTGTTGAATAATCATGCAGTTTTAGATGTTTTTTGTTAATATGATTATGTGGAATGTTTTCCTAGTTCTGAATCATCCTCACATGCTTGAAATAAATCCAACTTTGCCTGGGGCGACTCCCGGGCCTTCGCCTTTTACTCACCTATCCCAGGTCCTCGGACGTCTCCGGCCCTCCTCCTGGTTCGGGGGAGGGAATTCCCTCTTCCTGTTGGGGAAGGGGAATAAACAGGCAGAGCACCCGAAAGGAGTTGCACCAGCAAGCTTTATTCCGTTTTCCTCTCTCTCCAGCTCTCATGGTCATCCCCTTTTATTATCCCCTGTCTCCTCCCCCGTACCTCCCATGGGCGGGCGAGCTCCTCCCAAGTGCCTCCCCGTGGGTGGAGCCAGCCTGTTACCAGGGCCATCCCAGTACCTCGTGGCTTGCTAGACCAGCTAGCCTGCCACGTAAGCAGGTTCGGACCCTCAGGCGTCTCACGGTCCTCACGGGGGACCCCGGTCCAGAGCTGTCCTCCAACACAACTTGGTGGTAATGAGTTTCTTAGAACAGGCATTGTAGTTTGACAGAATTTTATTTAAAACTTTTGAATCAATGTTCATTAACTTTTTTGGTGTATAATTTTCCTTCTGTATGTTATCCTTCCCTGGTTTAGGCATTTGAACTTTGTCTCATCTGATGACAGTATTAATGGCAGATATGTAGTATAGGGAAACAGATTGTTTATGTCCAAAAATATATACAACATATTTGGAATTCTGAATCCTCTATCAGGAAGTAGGTAGTATTTTTCATCATTAGTCTTCTGGAATTGTGGTTGATTTTTATGCTGATCAGAGTCACCACTTCTTTCAGAGTTGTTTTTCTTTTTCATATTGTTGTCATTTTACAAATTGTTCTGGTCCTGTTCACTTCTTCCTCAATCAATTCATGCAAGTCTTTCCATATTTTTTCTGAAACCATCCCCTTCATCATTTCTTATAGCTCAATAGCACTCTGTCATATCCATATGCCACAATCTTTTCCCCAGCTGAGTGGTACCCCTTAAGACTCCAAATACTTGACACTTCAAAGAGAGGTATAAATATTTTTATATATTCTTAGAATTTGTTTTGCTTACGACAAATTTCTTCCTTAATACATCCTTCTTCCAATCCATCCTTCTCCTTTCTCTACTTTCCCTTCTATTTTCCTGTTGAGTGAAATGTATTTCTGTACCCAGCTATGTGTGTATTTGTGTATTATTACTTCCTTTGGCCAGTTTGGATAAAAGTAAGGCTCAAGTGTTGGCCATCCCCCCAACTCCTCCTTGCTTGTATATATGTCTACTTGTGCTCTTTGATTTAAGTGAGATAATTTCCTCTAATATTCCTTTCTCTTCTTCCTCTTTCCCCACTGTATTCTTCTTCTCTCTTTCTATTCTTCTCTTAAGGTCATTAAGATAAATAGAAAAACACAGAGTCACTGTCAGGGTTGGACTCTTTTTACAAATGAGAGACCTGAGACCGAGGGAGGTTAAGCAACTTGCTTAGGGTCACACAGCTAGTAAATATTTAAGGTTTGGATTTGAACCAAGGTCTTCCTGACTTGGAAGTCCAGTGCCCTATCTACCATATTACACTTACTTATCAAAATTTACACTCCACTAGTTTAGTCTTTGAAATCTTAGGGTCACCTCCATGCCATAGTGAAACATTAGAGTACTACTTTAGAAGAGCATACATAAATTTCATGTATTTGTCTACACATATACATATTTATATTTTACTTCTTTGTCAAAGTATCATTATGGATAAAATTCTGTACATGCACTGCACATTTTGGAGTAGCAGTCTACAGCATTTCATATCTACAGACTTGAAAACTAACTTGTCTAAAACAAAACTTATTCTTGCTCACAACATTATCTTACTTCATTAAATGGTCCATAAACTCTTCATTTCTGCCCATATATTCTCTTCAAGAACACAGTCTTTGGTCTGTGGCCCTTTCTGTCCTGGTGACTTTTGTTTCCCAGGGGACTGAAATGTCAGCTGAGAGGGACACTTTCAATTGTGCTCCTGGGTTTCTGGGCATCATTAAAACGATCCCTAATGAGGACAAATTTTCTGTGTAATTTTAGGTGAGTGCAGTGAGCTAAAGGGCATGTCCTGGATTTGACCCAGAAGATCTTTAGTTCTTCTAGAGTCTAGCTCCTGCTCTGCTTGTTCTCATCTTGATCATAAACCTGGGGGCCTCTTCAGCAGTAATTACATGCTAATGTAGATGTGGAAATTTTTTAGGAAAATGTTACCCTTTTATGCAAAGATAAGAGTTGCATTACTAAGAATTAGGAACATAACAGGTGACTATAAAGTTTTCAGCACTCTGCTCTACGCCCTAGAAATTCTTTACATCTCACTGCTGACCAGTAATTGATCTTAGAATGCTTCCAATAGCCTTCTCAGCTAGAATGATCAGTAGACAAAACATTAAGCACTTGATGGATGTGAACAAATTTGTCAAAAGTTGTGCCTCTTGAGTGGCCCTCAAGAAAAAAAGAAATGAAATAGCAACTGAATTAGTCTAAATATATCCCCAAAGAAGTTAGAAAATAGGCTGCCTCATACTATCAATGATTTTGGTGGGACAGTGGATGGAGTTGATGGACCTGGAGTTAGGAAGACATGAGTTCAAAACCAGACTCAGACATTTACTAGCTGCATGACCCTGGGCAAGTCACTTAATCTTTGTCTCCTTCACTTTCCTCATCCCTAAAATGGAGATAATAACAGCACCTACCTTCTAGCACTGTTGTAAGGATAAAATGAGATGATATTTGTAAAGTTCTTTGTAAATTTTAAAATATTATAATATGTTGTCAGCAGCAGTAGTAGTAGGTACAAAACATCACCAGAGAAACAAATTTTCAGAAAAGAAGATAAACTATAGTGAGAGATAGTAGGTGTACAGTCTGTGTACTTCATGAGTATTCATCTTTATCTATAGATGAAGAGGATTGTCTTTGGAACATTGACAGGACAATCTGTGAAGAATTTATGGAAGAACATTGACAACAGTTTCACAGGACAAAGGGAAAGAGAAGGGTTGCAAGCTGTACTGTTGGAGGATTTACTCACATTACTTAGATCCCAGATCTATTAAAATAGTAAAAGAGAAGTAGACAGCTCTCAAAGAATTAGGGGATAGAAATACAGTTAATATTTGAACCGTACCATCCATGCTTTAGTGTTCTTTAGGTAAACACCCTAAAAGAGTCTTGGTTAGCCTTAGGTAAAAGCAGTGGCTTCCTAGGGATGAGCCAGATGGGGAGGGAAGAGAAAGAGCTGCCTATGTGGGCCAATAAAGTCAGGGTTGTTGGTATCAGAAGGACAAGGAGGAAAGGTTAAGAGATGCAATGAAATTTAAAGGAAAGAACCTTTGACTTAGAGGGAAATGATAGGCAAAACAGAGAGCCTTAGAGATGGTAGATACTTTAGAGACCACATAGTTCATCTTTAGCCTGAATAAGAATCCCCTCTCCATAATATTACAAGTGATCATCAAGCTTTCCATGTCCCATTCCCACAGCAGCAATTTCAAATGATTTCTCTTCTCCTCAGACCTCTTATACCATCCTCTCCCCTGCCTCATAGCAGAGAACCTAAATTTATACTTTACAGAGAAAAGAAAAGCCATTCACTGTAAGATCCCTCTTCTCCCTTTCTCTACAGCTCACTACCCTTGATAGATATCATCCTCCTACTCTTTCTGTATTCCAGTCTCTGATGAAGTGGAAGACTTCCTCCTTACAAAGGCAAATCCTTCTACAAATACCCTAGATTCTAAACCCTCCCATATATTTTCGGCGACTAACCTTCTATCATAACCCCTTCTAATCTACAATCTCTTTCTCTCTTCTCTCTCTCTCCCCCCTCTGTCTCTTTCTCCCTTTCTCTCTCCTTTCCCTATGATACATACACACACACACACACACACACATACACACACACACATACAAAGACATGTCTCATCTGTAAAAACAAATCCCTCACTTGACCTTACTACCCCCTCAAGATATCATCCAATATCTCTTTTCCCTTTGCAGCCAAACTCCTAGGAAAAAATCTATAGCTGTTGGCTCTACTTCTGCTGTTTCTCATTAATCCTCTACAATCTGAATATGGACTTCATCAGTCAACTCAAACTATTCTCTCCAAAGTTACTATGATCTCTTAATAGAAAAAGATAATCACCTTTTCTTAACCTAGAATCAAAAGATCATAGATTTAGAGCTAGAAGGGACCTTAGAGGTCGTTCAATTGAATCCTTTCATTTTACAAGGAAAACTCTTAACAAAGATACTGGAGTGGTTTACCATTTCTTTTCCCTGCGAATTAAAGGAAATAGAGGTTAAGTGACTTGTCCAGGGCCACACAGCTTGTAAGTGTCTGAGAGCAGATTTGAACTCAGATCTTCCAGGCCCAGTGAGCCAGTGAGTCACATAGCTGCTTCTTTTCTTCTTAAACCCCTTCCTTTTCCAAACTTCCATATTTCTGAAGAGTGCAACTTCCATTTACCTAGGTTTGTTACCTAAGTGTTTTCCTTAAACACTCCTCGCTTTCATTCACACCACATATCTACTCAGCTGCCAAATCTTGTCATTTCTATATCCATACCACCTTTCAGTTTGTCCCCTAATTGCTGCTCACGGAGTCACTACCTTCATCAGCTCTTGATAATGCCCACAGACTTCTCATTGGTCTCCATGTCTCAAGTTTCACCTCTTTTCTCACTCCAATCCTTCTTCCACACAGCTGCCAAAATGATTTCTCTGAAACTCAGGTCTGCCATGTCTCTCCCTGACTCAATAAACCCCAGTGTATCCTATTACTCTAAATATCAAATATAAATTCTGTTTGGCATAAAACTTTACAACCTTGCCCTAATCTTCCTTTGTTGCCTTATTATACATTACTTACTCCCTGTCATATACATTATAATCTTTGAAAAGTGCCTAGCACATAGTTGGCATTTAATAAATGGTTGCTGATTAACTAAGGGGAAATCTATGACCCTTCCAGGCAGTCCATTCTACTTTTGGATAGCTCTAATTGTTAGGAAACTTTTCCTCATGTCAAGTTTAAATTTTCCTTTCCAACTTCATCTGTATGCATCTGATTCATCATTATTAAAATAAAAAGTTGGTTGTAATAGCAAGCACCTTGACACATCTAGGATGGCCTGCTGAGCACAAGTTCTTAGATTTGTTTTTCTAAAAGGAAAGCAACTTTAAAGGGGTGGGAGGGTCAACAATCTACTTTCATTGTATTTACCAACAGAGAAATAAAGACACCACATTCAGGGCCTCTAACTCTCTGACCATAAGCAATACATACATCACAGATGGACAGATCCAACTGTCTGACCATTACATACATACATATATGCCAGAAAGAGAAGCACCAACATCTGAGTTTTCAAAGCTGGGAGCTCCTTAATGGCTGCCCAGAGTCTCATCTGGCACACAAACCTTTTTCCAAAGAGTAAGCCCCAAAACAAAACCTTATCTCAGAGTATTCATACACTTTTCAGAGCTGGAGGGCACGATCCTGGTGACCAAGTGCCTCATTAATTAACAAAAGATGTGGACCTTCCTACAAACCAAGCCTCCCTCAATCAAGTTTCCCTTAATGGGCTTCACCTAAGGCCTATTAATGGGTGGGGAAAGACCTTTAATTTGCATTAAATTGATTAAAACAATCTCTAATATTTTCTACCTCCATACACTTTTTAGATCAGAGTTGATGTTTTATATCTTATGTATGTACTGTATAACACACATCTGTCAGCCAAAGCAAAAGGTAATATTTTATAACATTCTCATAGAGCAATCTGAAACATATGTTTATAAAATATGTTAATAGAAGACTGTTTCATTTAGAAAAACCAATGTTTTAACTGGATACATGTAATGCATATTGAAATGTATATTTAATAACATCTTTCTTTTCTTGCTTTCAGATTAGACCTTACCTTAAGGATTGGGATGAAGTTATGAAATTCCAACAAGATCTGACAAACACAACATTATGATGCTTCTTATGAGACTAGACAAAGCCTTCCATTTTACAGCAATGCCCAAAACCTGTATGTTAACATAGTATAAGTCAGTTTAAAAGCATTTGTTAACCCTTTGCTGTGCGAACAGCATTATCGTAATCAGTGGGGATGATAAAAAGTTTAGATAATACATAGTCTTTGCTCTTATAAATATTAAAATCTACTACAGAAGGGGAAGGGAGAATAATCATTTATATAGTGCCTACTTTGTGACAGGCACTGTGTTAAGTGCTTTGCAAATATCTCATTTCACCCTCATAACCACCCTGACAGGTCAGTGCCATTATTACCTCCATGTTAAATCTGAATAAACTGAGACAGACAAGTTTAGTGACTTGCCTAAGGTCACATAGCTAACACATGCCTAAAGTTAGATTTGAACTTGGGTCTTCTTTATTCCAGGCCCAGCACTTTATGCACTGTGCTACCTAGCTGCCTGGACTAGCGAGTGCTAAAGAGAACAATACAGATAACTATGGTTCATAAATTTATATAACTGCATTAGAATTATTCACCATCAGTTATAAAACATGGGCACCTGTGAACAATAGTACTCGACAAAGAATCCCCAAACCCCTCAGTGTTACTCCTAGAGCCTGAGACGTGGGGAGCAGTTGCTTCATTCTGGGGACCTGACCAGACTATGGGAGTGCAGGCTCAGAGAGTGAACCCAGAGCACATATTGCTACATGTTGTAGTGAATTCCTTTTGGCAGGGCCAGCCAGGGACAGTAGGCTACACAGCTGGCAAAGCTTCAGTGATTAAGGTACCAGAGGGAAGATAGACACAGCTGTAATATGTGCAGGTAATAAAAATTTTTACCAGGCCTGGGTGTTGGAGTGGCCCAGGAGTCTTTTGAAATTATACAAACTGATTTTGTTCAATAACATAAAATTAGACAATGAAGCTAATTTCATGCTATTTTTGAGCCCCTCTGACAAATTTCTTCTGTCACTGAGAGGGTAAAAATTTCCATAACTAGAATTCTAAATACCTAGAAAAAAAATTTGTGCCAAATCTAGGATGTTTACATGAGTAAATTTTGATGTTTCAATTTTTCTTCATAGTTGAAGTTTCCCTCATCAATCTTTTAGATCTGAAAAATCAAATCATTAGTAAGGGGCGTTTCTGAAATACCATTCAATACTGATATGAATAACATTGCACTCAAAACCTCTGCAAATCAGACTGGAGAGCACTGAGAAAGGAGGGAAAGATAAAGAAGCAGAGTACAGATCTCTATGAGAAAATACTAAAAATGCATTTCACTGACATTTTCTTATGCAAAATATTATGTTCATGTCACCTACTTAATAATAATAGCTATCATTTATATGACTCTGAGATTTGCAAAACACTTTACAAATATTATCTCATTTGATCCTTACAACAACCTTTGGAGGCAGGTGCTGTTATTATCTTCATTTTACAGCAAGGAAACTGAAGCAGATAGAGATTAAGTGACTTGCCCAAAATCACAAAGTTAGTAAGTATCTGGGGCCACATTTGAATTCAGGTCTTCCTGACTCTGAGTCTAGTGCTCTGTTTACTTTGAATGTATGAATTTGTTGGTTTTGGTATGCAATGCTGATAGTAAACTTTCTATACCTTCTTATTCTGTGCTATTCTTGTTCCTACCCCAGATCCTCTGTACAGAATTTGTTAATGTTCATCCTTTGTTTTCAGAGGACCATTGACATCATAGTGCGATCTCTTGATTTGTGCATGAATTTCATTTAAGTGAGACAGAGTTGTACAAAATCATCAGCCTCACTCTCTCTTCCAGAGTCATCGAAGTCCAATGTCAAGACAAAAATAAAGGAGGGTGGAGCCAAAATGGTGGAGTAGAAAGACACACATATGCTAGCTCTCCTCCTATAGCCCATAAAATACCTGTAAAGAAAGACTCTCAACAATTTCTAGAGCAGTAGAAGTGGAGAACAACAGAGTGGAGGAGATTTCCAGCCCAGGGTGACCTGAAAGGGTGATGGGAAACATCTGTCGCACCTGACGCAGAGGAGACCCCAGCCCAGCCTTGTCCTCGATGCTTGGCTCTGGGAGGAGGACAGGAGCAGGCCTTGGGGGTGGAATCTCCAGTCTCAGTAGCAGCAGTTCTCAGATCCCTCAACCCATAGGCACCAAAGGTCAGTGACAGGGTTTTTTCAGCTGGCCAAGAAGGGAGAAGGGCCTTCCCATAGTTTTGGCCTCAGGAAGTGGCCACAGAGGCCACATCGGGCAGGCAGTAGCAGTTCCCACAGCAGCCCCTACAGCAGCCCACATCCATTGTTGGATTGTAAAACCCCTGGGGGTACTGAGCAGCTGATTCTTACCTCAGTCCTGTGTAGAGCCCTGAAGCAGCTGATCTTTATCTCACACTGAATGGTGGCCCTGCCTCCTCAGCTTATCTGAATCTCAGCTCCCAGTGCTGGCTTGGTGGAACTGGAGGAGAGGTGGTTGTGAAGAGGAAACTCTGCTAAGATTCTGGGCACAAAAATCTCTTCCTGCTCCCAGACCAGTGTTCATGTTTGATTGTGCCATCTTGGAGGAACTGAGATCTTACAGATTCCCAGAGTATACCCTACTCTTGACAAAGGACCCAAAAGTCAAGTAACTGGTTGGGAAAATGCCCAAAAAAGGGGAAAAAAATAAGACTGTAGGAGGTTACTTCCTTGGTGAACAGATATCTTCTCCCATCCTTTCAGGTGAGGAAAAACAATGCTTACCATCAGGGAAAGACATAAAAGTCAAGGCTTCTGTATCCCAAACCTCCAAAATAAATATTCCATGGGCTCAGGCCATGGAAGAGCTCAAAAAGGATTTTGAAAATCAACTTAGACAGGTGGAGGAAAAACTGGGAAGAGACATGAGAGAGATGCAAGAAAAGCATGAAAAGCAGGTAAAGGAGACCTTGCTAAAGGAGACCCAAAAAAATGCTGAAGAAAATAACACCTTTAGAAATAGGCTAACTCAATTGGCAAAAGAGGTCCAAAAAGCCAATGAGGAGAAGAATGCTTTCAAAAGCAGAATTAGCCAAATGGAAAAGGAGATTCAAAAGCTCACTGAAGAAAATAGTTCTTTCAAAATTAGAATGGAACAGATGGAGGCTAATGACTTTATGAGAAACCAAGAAATCACAAAACAAAACCAAAAGAATGAAAAAAATGGAAGATAATGTGAAATATCTCATTGGAAAAGCAACTGACCTGGAAAATAGATCCAGGAGAAACAATTTAAAAATTATGGGACTACCTGAAAGCCATGATCAAAAAAAGAGCCTAGACATCATCTTTCATGAAATTATCAAGGAAAACTGCCCTGATGTTCTAGAACCATGGGGCAAAATAAATATTGAAAAACCACTGATCACTACCTGAAAGAGATCTAAAAAAAGAAACTCCTAGGAACATTGTGGCCAAATTCCAGAGTTCCCAGGTCAAGGAGAAAATATTGCAAGCAGCTAGAAAGAAACAATTCAAGTATTGTGGAAATACAATCAGGATAACACAAGATCTAGCAGCTTCTACATTAAGGGATAGAAGGGTATGGAATATGATATTCCAGAAGTCAAAGGAACTAGGACTAAAACCAAGAATCACCTACCCAGCAAAACTGAGTATAATACCTCAGGGGGAAAAATGGTCATTCAATGAAATAGAAGACTTTCAAGCATTCTTGATGAAAAGACTAGAGCTGAAAAGAAAATTTGACTTTCAAACACAAGAATCAAGAGAAGCATGAAAAGGTAAACAGCAAAGAGAAATCATAAGAGACTTACTAAAGTTGAACTGTTTACATTCCTACATGGAAAGACAATATTTGTAACTCTTGAAACTTTTCAGTATCTGGGTAATTGGTGGGATTACACACACACACACACACACACACACACACAGAGCAAAGGGTGAGTCTAATAGGATGGGATCATATCTTAAAAAAAGAAATTAAGAGGTGAGAGAGAAATATATTGGGAGGAGAAAGGGAGAAATGGAATGGGGCAAATTATCTCTCATAAAAGAGGCAAGTAAAAAACTTTTCAGTGGAGGTAAAAAGAGGGGAGGTGAGAAAAAAAACATGAAGCTTACTCTCATCACATTCCACTAAAGGAAGGAATAAAATGCACACTCATTTTGGTATGAAAACCTATCTTACAATACAGGAAAGTGGGGGAGAAGGGGATAAGCAGGGTGGGGGGAATGATGAAAGGGAGGGCAATGGGAGGAGGGAGCAATTAGAAGTAAACACTCTTGGGGAGGGACAGGATCAAAAGAGAGAGGAGCAGAAATGGGGAGTAGGATAGGATGGAATGAAATATAGTTAGTCTTACACAACACGACTATTATGGAAGACATTTGCAAAACTACACAGATGTGGCCTATATTGAATTGCTTGCCTTCCCAGTGAGAATGGGGTGTGAGGGAGGGATGAAGAGAAGTTGTAACTCAAAGTTTTAGGAACAACTGTTGAGTATTGTTCTTGCATACAACCAGGAAATGAGAAATATAGGTAATGGGGTATAAAAATTTATCTTGCCTTACAGGACAAAAGAGAAGATGGAGATAAAGGAAGGGAGGGATGTTAGAAGGGAGGGCAGATTGGTGATAGGGGCAATTAGAATGCTTGGTGTTTTGGGGCGGGGGGAAGGAAATGGGGAGAAAATTTGGAACTCAAAATTTTGTGGAAATGAATGTTAAAAACTTAAATAAACAAATAAATGAAGAAAAAGACAAAAATAAAGATAACTGGCAATGGCCCAGGATGCAGTGGATGACCTTGGCATCTTCAATGTCTGACCAAGTTCTAAGCCCTTCACATCAAGTGCTTCAGTCACTTTTATGGTCGTTTGAACAAATTGTCCTCATCTGCTCCTCCTTCAGAAGAGAGTCTTTCTCTCCATGTCCTCCCCACCTCCACCATCAACCATAGCACCTAGCAGCAAATCAGGAGATAGTCCATCCAGCAGCTAGAGAACTGATCAGTTCAAAAGAGTTACAGAAATAACTGAGTGAACAGACATTTTAATTAAGCAAGCAAACTATTAGTCAACAAGCGTTTATTATGTGCCTATTATGTGCCAGGCTATATGCTAGGTGTTGCGGTTACGAATACAATGAATGAAACAATCCATACTATAACCTTACTCTTTTTTAAAAGAAGTTGAATTTTATTTTCAGTTCCAAATTATCTCCCTTCCACCCCTCTCCCAACCAATGAAAGAGCAAGAAAAACAAAATTCATTAAAGTATATATAATCAAGCAAAATAAATTCCCTCATTAGCCATATCCAAAAGAAAAGAATAATACTTCAGTCTGTACTCTGAGACCATCAGCTCTCTATCTGGAGGTAGATAACGTGTTTCCTCATAAGTCTTTGGAATTGTGGCAGGTCATTGTATTGATTAGGATTCTTAAGGTTTTCAAAGTTATTTATCTTTACAATTTTATTGTATAAACTATGCTTATTTACTTTGTTTCAGCTCATACAAAATTTCCCAGGTTTCTTTGAAGTCACCCCCTTCATCATTTCTTACTGTACAATATCATTCTATCATCTTCACACACTCTAATTTATTTAGTCATTCCCCAATTGATGGACATCCCCTTAGTTTTGAATTCTCTGCAATCATAAAAAAAGAACTGATATAAATAATTTTGTGCATATGGGTCCTTTTCCTCTTTCTTTAATATCTTTGTTATTTAGATCTACTAGCTGTACTGCTGAGTCAAAGAGTATACATATTGAATAATTTTGGGGGCATATTTCCAAATAACTTCCCAGAATGTCTGGATAAGTTCATAGCTCTATCAACAATGCATTAAACTACCTGTTTTCCCACAGTCCCTCCAGCATCTGTCATTTTCCATTTTTGTCAACTCTGCCAATCCAGTGTGTATGAGGTAGTACCTCAGAATTGTTTTAATTTACATTTCTCTAATTATTAATAATTTAGAGCAACAATATCTTCTAATGGGGAAGACAGTAGGCACACATATAAACATATACAGAGTAAATACATATAAATGCAAAGTATTAACTACTAGATAGTTTGGGAAGGAGGGTACTAGCAGTAAAGGTGTTGGCAGGTAAGGAAAAGTTCCAGTTAAAAGTGGTGCTAGCTATGTCTTGAAGAAAGCAAAGGGTTTTACAAGGTGGGTGAGGAGGAAGTGCATTCTAGGAGTGGTAAATGGTGAGTGTAATGGCATGGCAATAGGAGATGGATTTCTGTGTATGAGGAAGAGAAAGAAGGCAAGTTTGGTTAGGTTGAAGAATGTGGAGGGGGGAGTAATGTCCAAAATAGGATGGGTCAGATGGTGAAAGCTGTTAGAAGCTAAATAAAGAAGCTTATATTTATTTTAAAGATTATAAAGAGTCACTAAAGTTAATTAAGTACGGGAGGTACAGGTTCAGACTTGAGCTTAAGGTAGCACTTTGGTAACAGTTTAGAGGATGGATTGGCATAATGAAAGATTAGGAGACTATTGCAGTAATTAAAGTAAACTGATAGAAGACTGAATGAAGGTGTTGGCTGTGTGATTAGAAAAGAGAGTCAGCTAAAAGGAGAGTGGAGGTAGAATCACACCATTTGTAACTGATTAGACATGTGGGATGAGGGAGAGTGAAGACCTGAGCATGACATTGAGGAAACCAGAAAAAGAGTAATGCCAGAATGACGCGAATGACAGAAAGAGAGAAGTATAGGGAAGGAGTGAGCATGGGGCTGGCACAGAGCAGGAAATGTTCTGGATATGGTAAGTTTGAGATGTCTCTGGGACATCTGGTTGGAAATGTCCCGTAGCAATTGATGATACCGAATTGAAACTCAGGAGAGAAACATAAGATTTATGAGTTGTTAGAGCAGAGATGACATTTAAATTAATGACATTAAATCCAATGCAGTTTACCAAGACAGAAAATGTAAAGAGAAAAGAACAGGGAGCCTAGAGAAATACTTACAGTTATGTTGTGTGATATGGATGATGAGTCAACAAAAGAGGCTGAAAAGGAGTAGTTAGAGAGAAAGTGAACCAGGAGAGAGTAAAGTCATGAATAATAATAAAAATGGGTGTTCAGTTGTTTCAGTCATGTCCAACTCTTTATGATTTCATTTGGAGTTTTCTTGGTAAAGATACTGGAGTGGTTCCTTTTTCCATCTCATTTTGCAGATGAGGAAACTGAGGTAAAGAGCGTTAAGTGACTTGCCCCTGATCACATAGTAAGTGTCAGAAGCCAGATTTGAACTCAGAAAGATGACTCCTCCTGACTCCAGGACCAGCACTCTGTCCCCTGTGCTGTTAAACACTTACTATGTGCCAGGCACTGTGCTAATTTCTGGGGAAAAAAATACAAAAATAAAGAAAGATTGGTCCTGTTCTCTAGGAGCTCATATTCTTTAATGGAAAACAACATAAATATAAAACACATACAGATTAAATACAATTTAATTTCTGGTTTAGAGTCAGGGGGAATCAGGAAAGGCTTCATGTAGGAGGTGGCACTGGATCTGAGCTTTGAACGAAGGTAAGTGACAGAGGTGAGGAAGGAGCATGTTTCAGGCATGGGAGACAAGCTTGCTCAAAGATGCAAGATGGAAGGTGAAGTGATATGTGAACAACAGCGGCAAGCTGGCTAGTTTGATCAAAAAGCAGAATGTGTAAGAGAGAGTAATCTATGGTATCTGGAAAGACAGGCCAAAGCCAAACTCTGAAGGGCTTTAAGTATCAAACAGAGGAATTTGAATTTTATCCTTGAGGCAACGGAGAACTGCAGGTGTTTATAGAGCAAAGGTGGCCTGGTTAGATCTGTGCTTTAGGAAGATCACTTTGGTACTTCTGAGGAGGCTGGTTTGCAGAGGGAAGAGTCTTGAGGTAGAAAATCCAGTTAGGAGGCTATTATAATAGTCCAGATTACAGGTGATGAAGGCCTTTCTAGGGTGACCATAGGACTGAAGGGAAATGGAGAGTAATTTAGATTTCCACGGATAAGAAACTTACTTGGATCTTATTTCACTAACTTGCTTTGGTCCAGTTGGAAAAGAGAAACAGGAAAGGAGTCTCTTAGTCTTTGAATGATCTCTGCTGCACATTAATAGTTGTGCCTTGGGCCTAGCCCACAATAATCTTTCCGTTTTTGGGTCTAGAAGAAAAATAAAAACAAAAACTGCAGTGCTAGAAAAGCAGGGTTCTAGTTCTGACTAAATTCACTATCACTATAAGTTTGTGTGTGTGTGTGTTTTTCAACTTATAAAATGGGAATAATAATGACTATTCTGCCTATCTTATAGGGTTATTATATGAATCAAATGAGTTAGTAAACGTGGAATTGTTTTGCAAAACATAAAACATTAGCTATATGTAAGGCATTATGTTTATATTCTATAGTCCAAAGTTTTCCCTGCCCTCTTAAGATTCTGGATCCTGGATATGGATCAGGTCTGATTTGGGAGGCTGAATCCAAAAGGCAATTTTTTCTCTTTGGCTCATTGATCCTAGCTGGAGTACTTCAGAAAAGTCGCTAAATAGACCCCCAGTATACCTTGTGTCTATATTTCACCAATTTTGAGCAACCGGATCAATCTTCCACTCTCAGATGGGGACTCAGGGTACCATTGGCATTGGTCCTTTATTTCACCCCATGGAAAAAGTAAAAAATGCAAAAAAGTAAAAGATAGATAGTCTCACAGGAAAGATACAGAAGGGCAAAGAACAATCAAATAGCCCATTAGCTACCCCACCAATGAAGTAGAGCTTCTTGTCTTTTGGGCAATATGCTGATATTACCATGAAATCCTTTGCTCCTGCAGGGTCATGAACAGTTCCCTCCAGATTCAGAGTGCCATACTGTGGTTTACAATTCCCTTGTAAGGTAAATAAACTTTGGAGGGTGTTGAACAAGTGAGATCCCTTCCATTGGACTTCTACGGTCTAAGTAATTCACCTGCCCTTCAAATAGAATGCTGTGTAGGAACTATGTGGATTTTCTTTCTTTCTCTACGCATGCTACATCTGGAAATCTTTTTATTTAGTTAAGTCATATCAAATCAACAAGCATTCACTAAACACCTGCTATGTGCCAGGCACTGTGGTAAGAACTGTAGATACAAAGAATGGCAGAAAATAGCATCTGCTCTCAACGGGTTCACAATCTAATGGGGGAGATGACATTTAAAAACCATGTACAAATAAGATATGTGCAGAATAAATTGAAGAAAATTGCAAAGGGAAGGCACTGAAATTAAGGAGGACTGGAAAAAACTTCTTGTAAAAGCTGAGACCTGAGCTAAGATCTAAAGGAAATCAGAGAATCTGGAATACAGATGAAACAAAGAGGCAGAGAAGAAAAGCCCAGTGTCCAAACTTTTAAACTTGGAGTTACCCACAAGGCAATTCTAAAGGATTCTTCAGGTCTAGTAAGTATACACAAGTTTGCATCCACCATGTGCTTCTGCTACAAGTTGGCGTTAACTGCTTCTGGAGTGGGAAGAAATTCCTTTCCCTCCTTAATATATTGTGGAAGACAGCAAAAGGAGAAAAGGTAAAAAGGAAGTTCTCAAAAGAGAGGCAAAATCAGTTTTCTTTTAAAGGGGAATTTAAAAAAAATTTTTTTATATGGGGAAAATGACCTGAATCTCATTTGCCCAATCATCAAGAGGCAGCCTCATCGTCTGAAATCTAGTCTACAATGCCATATGTGTGCATATGTTCACTTTCCAAAGGACCTATGACCAGGAATCTCATCATGTTGATTGGGTGACTCATTAAATTGATGGATGACTCCCTTGATCACCCCTTACATATTAATATCATAATGATTTATATTCATAGTATACATAATCTTAATGTTATAGTAGACAGGCAGCATGGCACAGAAAACAGAATACTAGACTTAGATTCAGGAAGATCATCATGTGAATTCCACTTCAGCTGCATGATGGGCAAGACACTTAACACCCCTCAGTCTCAGTTTCCTCATCTGTAAAATGAGGATAATGGTATCTATAGTACTTACCTCACAGAGCTGTTGTAAAGATCAAATGGTCTTTATGTATTTAAACAACCTTCGAAATTGTGAAGTGCCATATAAATGTCAGTTATTATTATTATTATCCTAATTGCGACATACTGAGGAAAAAGAAAAAAGTAACCATAGGAAAAATATGGGCATGTAAACTGTTAGTTTGACTAGACAGAAATAGCTAAACTATTGAAAACAGCAGAATCTTTAAATATAAAAATTTAACAATAAAAATGGGGGCTGTCATCCAGAACCAGTGACCTAAAGCAGCTACGTGGCACAGTGCATAGAATATTAGCTGGGATTCTTCATGACTTGATGTCAAATCCAACCTCAAATACTTAGCAGTTGTATGATCCAGGGCAAGTTACTTAAACTGTCTTGCCTCACTTTCCTCAACTGTAAAATGGGGATTATAATAGTACCTTCCTTCCAGACTCTTTTGTGAGGATCAAGAGATTGTATTTGTAAAAACCTTTAGTATAGTACCTGGTACTAGTAGGTATTTAATCAATTTTGCTCCTTTCCCCTTCCCTCCCTAATGCCCCAAACAGCTGCTGCTTTGTCTCTGTCAGCTAACTTCAGTGTGTATGTGTGGATATGTATACGCCTGTGTGCTTGTTTATGCACGTGTATATGTGCAGTATGCATGTGTATAGACTCTTAGATGAGAATGACGGCTCCTATATTTAGTGGTGATTATCATCAACATGGAAATGAAGGAATTAGTGACACAATAAAAACCCAAATTGCTTGGCAACAGTATTTAGGCCCCATTAGGTAGATTTGTAACTGCTTCCAGAGGAATAAACTCCTGTGTCATTAGATAACAAGGAAAGAAATAGGCTATTTCCTTTTGAAAGGTATGAAAGCTTCCAATTGCCTGATGTATTTGCTTAGTAGATTATTTTCTGTCATCTCAGTTAATTGAATTCCATCCCTTGCTCTTCGAATGCTTTCCTCTTACATAAGGTTAGAAAGTTCAGAAGAGTCACATTTTAAACCATGTCCATTTAAAGCAGAAATCAGCTATATCTATATGAAGTGTGCTTTGGGAGGGAATTGAGAAACCCAAACCTCTAGCATAACTGCTTCCTCTCCCCTGCCATTATATCAGGGTAGTTTGGCATTCAAGAAATGTTTTGTAAGTCATCTTTGCAACCTGGCAGCCAATCTAGACATTTTAATGAGGAAATCAGTTATTTATGGTGCTATCCATTTCCCTTTTGGAAATCCTATGAAAGCTTGCCCTGGTGTAAAGTTGTATTTCCAAATCAAATATGAAACCTAGAATTTAGTTGTGGTTTCAATAAGAATTTGATTTATTATGTATTTGGCAGTAACAAGCTTTCAGTCTCAGTGAAATATCACCTGACTAGATATTTTTCCCTAATCTACCCATTCTTTTAAGTATTTCCAGATTCATATATGTGTATATATATGTATATATGTGTATATGTATGTATATGTATATACATGTGTGTGTATATATACACATATATGTACATATAATCTTCATACATATATAATGTTAGAAAAACAATCTAGCCACTTCTCCCACCAAAGTTTAAATATGTGTCAAAGTATCTAGTAAAAAATTTGGGTGGGTACTCAAAATTTCTTAACATTTGTGCACTAGAACACCAAGACCTTAATGGCCTTTACCAAATGACCCCTACTACTTTTTTTAG
Source organism: Notamacropus eugenii (assembly GCF_028372415.1). Lineage (NCBI taxonomy): Eukaryota > Metazoa > Chordata > Mammalia > Diprotodontia > Macropodidae > Notamacropus > Notamacropus eugenii. Next base: position 596,549,296 of record NC_092872.1, on the reverse strand, counting down.
GCCACTCATAAATACATTTATGCCTTAATAACTGGAATTGTCTCACCTACTACCACTGATTGGGCAGGTAGGTGGCACTGTGGATGGAGTACTGGACCTGGAATCAGGAACACCTGAGTTCAAGTTGGACCTCAAACCCTTACCAGCTGTGTTACCCTGATCAAGTAATTTAACTCTATTTCCCTCAGTTTCCTCATCTATAAAATGAGATGGAAAAGGAAATTGTAAACCACTCTAGTATCTTTGCCAAGAAAACCCCAGTGGGGTCACAAAGGGTCAGACATGACTCAAACAACTGAATAACAACAACAATTACCTTTGGTTATGCCTCTAAATGCATTGGCAATCTAGAATTATGCTCTGGTGCCTGTGAGTTTTAGTTCATTTGAAGAAGATAAACAAAAGATGTCATTATTGCTGAGAGTCATACGAGTAGACTTTGGCCTTATGGTACAAATACTTTGTCATAGCATGCCAGAGGTTTTAGAAATAAAATGAAACCTGAACCAACTCATTTCCACCTCAACCCTCCAAAGTAGACCACATTTTTTTTTTCCTGTTCACCACTAAACACTTACTATCTTCAGAGATGCTGCTAAGTCTTTGGGAAAGAAGGTTAAGACAAGGCATGACTCCTGCCCTCTTGGATCTCAAAATTCACATACACATAACAGATAATATACAGTAATATATAATAATACATTTCTCATTTGGCTGCACTACTTTGGGACTTCGAGTTTAACAGGGTGCCCCAAGAAGCTCATTACTGGAAAAACCCCATAATACTACAGGATCCCATTAACCTTGTTACTCATCAATACGTTCTGTCTCTCTAATTAGAGGGTGGGACCATGAACTCCAAAACCTCTATTTAAAAGAAGAAAGTTGGCTCAGTCACTTCCTCATTCCTCCCCTGGTACCACCTTGAGAGTTCTCTGATTTTTCCACCATGCCTTTTCATTGAAATCATTCTCTCTCCCGTTTAAGGATATTAAAGTCAGCAGTGAGAAGGGAGTGCATTACGGGTATAAAGGCAACAACGAATATAAGAAGATAGTCCTGTGAGGTGGAAGGTTATAGAACAGGAACATAAAGTAGGTTAGTCCAGCAAGACAGTAGATTGTATGAAGGAAAACCATATACAATAAGCCTGGAAAGATAGGTTGGAGTCACAATGTCGTTTTGAAGAGTTTGTCTTTGATCATAAAAGATAGCAGAAAACCACTGGAGATTTTTAGGCAGGGGAGTGACATGGTTAGATCTGTGGCTTAGGAATATCACTATGGCACCTATATGGAGAATGTATTGGAATGTGGAGAGACTTGAGCCATGGAGACCAATGGGAGGCTATTGCAGTAGCGCAGATCAGAGGTGATAGATTTAAGTAGAAGCCATGTGAGGAGATGTGACAAATGTTGTGGTAATATAATAGACAACATTTGGTAAGTGATTTGATACATCTATTGGGGAGAGTAAAGAGTAATGGATGAGTCTGAGGTCATAAACCTGGGTACCTGGAAAGATGGTGACCAAAAAAGGGAAGTAAGGAAGAGGGATGAGAAAGAATAAAAAGATGATGAATTTATTGTTGGACTTGAGTTTATATGCCTGTAGGATATCTAGTTGGAGATATTATATATTCAATGAGTAGTTGGTGATGAAAGACTGAAGACTAAGGGAGAGACTAAGGCTGGAAATATTATATAGATATATACAAGTATATATACAAACATAGAGACAGCAAGGAAGAAAGTGGTGGATCAGAAGAGGTTGAAGGTGAAAAAGAGAGGGAGAGAGGGAGATAAGGAGAGGGAGAGGGAGGGAAGGAGAGAGAAGAGAGGGAAAAAGAATTTTAATGAGATAAGCCTGGAGAATAAATTCAAGGATGCAAGTAGGAAGGTTAACTTTGGCAAGGAAAAAAAAGTCACCTCATTTTCTGCCACTGGAGCTAAACTTATGACAGATGACCTTAAATTTCTCAATAAAGTTGGAGATAAGTCAACTGCTGGGAGAGAAGAGGGTGGAGGGAACATTAGGAGCTTAGCGGAAAAGGTATTGAATAGAGGTGGAGTCAAAAAGGCAGAGTAAAGACAGAGACTCACTTGAGCTCTCCCAAAAACCCCTCCAAATACCTTTAAAAATGACTGTAAAGAAATTCTAGAACAGCAGAACCCATAAAAAGACAGAGTAAAACAAATGTCTAGCCCAGGACAACTTGCAAGGGTGGACAGGAGAGGTTTGTTGTACCAGGTTGGGAGAGGAACACAGTCCAATGCAAGCCTTGCCAGCACAGACCTGGCCTCAGGGGACTGAATCGCAGGCAGCTGTGGTGGTTTCCAGACTTCTCAACCCACAAACATCAAAGACAACTTAGAAGATCAGTGGGAAAGGTCTGTTGGATCCGAGTAAGAGAGCTCAGTCTAGCTCCAGCCCCAGCACAGCTGTTGGGCCACAACAGCAGTAGCTGTGGCAGTGCTGGTGGCAATGGTGGTGGCAATGGTGGCAACAATGGCTGCTTCCAGAGCTTTCAACCACAGATGGTAAAGGATTGAACAATTGATCAGAGGGAGATTACAGGGATCTCTTTTCTGGCACTGAGACAGGATTCTGTTGCTTTGCCCATACTTGTATCTGGGTCACAGTCCTGGGTGGAAGTACTGGGGCAAAGAGAAGCACTGGCATAGCAAGGCTTGTGGTAATAGTGGAGAGGGAACCCTCCTCAAGATTTCAGGGCAGAAAAGAGTGCTTGTGGTCATTCACAGACCAGAACATAGGCCAGGAGAGGAGTAAACACCTCTTCTTAGATGATACCACCTTGAAAGAGCATAAAACTTACAGGTCCTTAGAAGTATCTCTGAAAACAGCTGCACAAAGCCCTTAAAGCTTGGGACAATATGCCCTCCATAATGGAAGCAGAGCCTTACTTTAACTAAGAGTTAAAAAAATCAAATAAATGGCTGGGAAAATGAACAAATTGTGAAAAAAAATCAGACTATAGAAACTTACTTTGGTAACAAGGAAGATCAAAAACGTAAGAGAAGTAAATGAAAAATTGGGAAGAGAAATGAGAGTGATACAAGAAAAACATGAAAAATGAGTCAACAGTTTGTTAAGAGAGATCCAAAAATACTGAAGAAAATTACACCTTAAAAAATAGACTGGGCCAGCTTTGGATGCTGGCTTTTGCCTGAGATCACCTTCTAGTCAGCTAAGGGGTGAGGTGGCATGAACTGTGTAGTGGCCTGCTCCCCTCCATCCATGTACCACTGTTCCTGGGGCCTTCCCCCGCCTTGTCAGTAGCCTATTCTACTTGAACCCTGTTGGTCCTCCCCTTCTGCTCCTGGGCAGCTTAGGCAGTCACCACCTCCATCTCCACCTAGGCAGCCCTGTGAGCCACCCCAATGCAGGCCATCAAGTGTGTGGTGGTAGGAGACAGAGCTGGAGGTAAAACTTGTCTACTGATCAGTTTTTTGGCCAATGCCCTTCCTGGAGAATATATCCCTACTGTCTTTGACAACGATTTTTCCAATGTTATGGTAGAAGGGAAACCTGTGAATTTGGGTTTATAGAGTACAGCAGGCCAAGAAGAGTATGACCAATTGCATCCCTTATCCTATCTGCAAACAGATTTATTCTTAATTTACCTTTCCCTTGTGAGTCCTGCATCATTTGGAAATAACCATGCAAAGTGGTATCCTGAAGTGTGACACCGTTGTCCTAACACTCCCATAATTCTAGTGGTGACCAAACTTGAACTTAGAGATGGTAAAGACACCATTGAGAAACTAAAGGAGAAGTGGCTGACTCCAATTACCTATCAACAGGGCTTAGCCAGGGCAAAGAAGATTGGTGCTGTAGAATATCTGTTCAGCACTCACACAGCAAGGCGTCTAGACAGTTTCTGATGAAGCTATTAGAGCAGTTCTTTGCCCACCCCTGTCAAGAAGAGGAAGAGAAAATGTCTGTTGTAAATGTTATAGCCCTACCCTATTCCTCTTTGAAACTTTGCAAGCTTTGCTGAAACAGTGGAGCTTTTACTCAATGCCAAGTTTTTGTTATAAATTAGTTTCTTTCCATAAAATCTTCTGAACCAATCAATAATTTCAGTTTTGTTTAAAGTGTTAGAATACGATTTTTTTCACATTCTATTACAACTAAATCTTAAAAAACACAAATTACTCAAAGCCTTGTTTTTAAAAAGCTCAGCTTCTTGCTCGTGTTGCCAAATTAAGTGCTGCCAAAATATCCACTGAACTAAGTTGATTAGTTGTGCTACAAACACTAAGCACTAAACTGTGTTTTAAAGACCTTTGTCTTTAAAAAGACTGATTAATTTCTGATAGTAGGAAATGCAGAAACACTTTCTAACTCATTTTTCAGATATATAAAACAGTACAGTATACTTAGTAAAAATGTTTAATGCATTGAATATTTTATCAACTCATGTTCATGACATAATGTACTGTATACCAGAATGGAATTTGTATTACAAAATTATAGTCTTTGGATCAATCTTTTGCTTTCACAGTAAAGATTCTTTCAAGAATCAAGCTCTTGGTGTGATTCCGAACAGAAGTCCCATGTGTGTTTTTGTTAATGGACTGTTCTCCTCTTTAACAGTGATGTTTGGGATTAGATTATTTGAAATATTTGATTTCACCAAGGAATTAAGACAATATGTTGACCTAAAAAAAATAGGCTGGAACAAATGGCAAAAGAGGTCCAAAAAAGCCAATAAGGAGAAGAATGCCTTAAAAAGCAGAATCGGCTAAATGGAAAAGGAAGTTCAAAAGCTCATAGAAGAAAATAATTCCTTAAAAATTAGAATGGTGCAAATGGAAGCTAATGACTCTATGCAAAATCAAGAAATTATAAAACAAAACCATGGAAACAGATAATGTGAAATATCTCACTGGAAAAACAACTGACCTGAAAAATAGATCCAGGAGAGACAATTTAAAAATTATGGGACTATCAGAAAGCCATGATCAACAAAGAGTCTAGACATCATCTTCCAAGAAGTTATCAAAGAAAACTACCCTATATCAAAGGAAACTCCCCTCTGTATTCTGGAACCACAGGATAAAATAGAAATAGAAAGAATTTACCAATCATCTCCTGACATCAAAAAAAGAAAACTTTCAGGAATATTATAGCCAAATTCCAGAGTTCCCAGGTCAAGGAGAAAATATTGCAAGTGACCAAAAAATAAACACTTAGAGTATTGTGGAAATACAATTAGAATAACACAAGATCTAGCAGCTTCTACGTTAAGGGATCACAGGGCTTAGAATATGATATTCCAGAAGTCAAAGGAGATAGGATTAAAACCAAAAATCACCTACCCAGTAAAACTGAGTGTAATCAATGAGGTGGGAAAATGATATTCAATGATGTAGAGGAATTTAATACACTCTTGAGAAAAAATAAAAGCTAAAGAGAAAAACTGTCTTTCAAATACAAGACTCAAGAGAAGCATGTAAAGGTAAACAAGAAAGAGAAATCATGAGATAATGGACTTATTAAAGTTGAACTGTTTACATTCCTACATGGAAAGATGCTATTTGTAACTCATGAGACCTTTCTCAGTATTAGGGCAGTTGAAGGAAATACAGAGAGAAAGAGAGACAGAGACAGAGAGACAGAGACAGAGAGAGACAGAGACAGAGAGACAGACAGAGAGACAGAGACAGGGCACAGGGTAAGTTGAATACAAAGGGATGATATCTAAAAAAGGGATGATATCTAAAAAATAAAATTAAGATGTGAGAGATGAATATACTAGAAGAAGGAGAAGGGGAGAGGCAGAATGGGGTAAATTATGTCACTTAAAAGTAAATAAAAAGCTTTTACAATGTAAGGGAAGAGAGAGGAGGTAAGAGGAAACAATGAGTGAACCTTACTCTCATTGGATTTGGCTTAAGGAGGGAATAACATACACACTCAATTGGGTATAGAAATGTATATCTTACCCTACAGGAAAATAGAAGGGGAAGTGGATAAGAGAGGGGGGAGGATAGAAGGGAGGGCAGATTGGGGGAAGGGGTAGTCAGAATGCATACAGTCTGAGGTGGGGGGAGGGGAGAGATGGGGAGAAAATTTGGAACTCAAAAACTTGTGGAAGTAAATGATGAAAACTAAAAATAAATAAGTTTTTTAAAACAAGAAAAGATATGGAATAGGCAGTGTGGGGAGTATTAATAACTAAAAGGATTTCCATGCAGCTATGAAGTCCCAGCTGAGTATAGATAACAAGAATATGTAGTGGATCCAGTCAGAAGAGTGCTGTTTCTCTCTTGAGTAGCATTCAGTTGGTCAAAAGTAGGAACAGAGAAGGCAAATTGAAGAAATGACCCAGTGTCCCTTGAATCGTTCCCATATTCGGTACAATGTTCACCACTGCACTGAATTGCTCAGAGCCTAAGCGTACACAGGAAACAATACTTTAATAAAAACATAGTCCACATGGAGGTAAAAGCAGAACTCAAAGAAGTTGGGGTTGGGCAGGAATGGATCACAAGTTTCATAACCTTCCCACTGAAAGCATAGAACAGAACTTAACCTTGCTCAGAAGAGAGTATGGCCGGTTTTGGATCATACACTTGGGGGCAATGTTAATTTAAACTGACTCAGGGCTCCTAGAGTCCAGTCCTGGCCCACAATACCCAAGGTCTAAGATTTTTAGGGCATGAAAAGCAGATGGAAAAGGGCAAGATATCTGAGGGCAGAGGGTGGTGCTTTGAAGAAGTGGTTAACTAGGATGCCAAGATTGTGAAGGAAAAAAAAGTCAAAACAGGATAATAGATAGGCAGAAAAAAGGAGGGATACAAGAACTAGAGGATATTTTAAGAATGAAAATAGGTTTAGAAGGTCTGATGCAGTGGGGAAAAGAGAAGGTATTCCAATCTCCCCACCTCTGGTCCTTTGCACAGACTCTCTCATACTTCAAACACTCTCTTTTTCCTGATCTTTTTAGTTATGACTGTTCTCCCTCCTTCATACACATACATGTACACATGCACATACATATACATAAGCATTGTTGCTGTTCAGTTGTTTTTCAGTTGTGTCTAACTCTTCATGATTCCATTTGGGGTTTTCTTGGCAGAGACACTGGAGTGGTTTGCCATTTCCTACTCCAACTCATTTTATAGATGAGAAAACTGAGGCAAACAGGGTGAAGTGACTTGTCAAATGGCTCATATTCCTAGTAAGTGTCTGAGGTCAAATGTGAACTCAGGAAGATGAGTCTTCCTGATTCTAGATCTGGCATTCCCTCACTCTCTCCACTTTCTTCCTAGTTGCCCTATATATAATGTTTAAATGTTGTACCTCTTCATCACGAGATTGTAATCTCCTTCAGGTCAGGAATTGTTTTTCATTTTTCTTTATATACTGCCACCTACCACAATGCCTTAGATATAGGTGATCTTAATAAATGCTGTTGGGTTGGATTGTATTGGATTTGAAAGACAGGAGATCAAAAAGAAACATTTTAGAGTACAAGATCATGGAAATGGGAGAAATTTGGATGATGGTATATCTCAAGTGTGACTATTTCTTGAATCACTGATGAATTTAGATGGAGGTAATGGGGACTATGTGTGTGTGTTCATCCTTCGTTGCTGAAGAAGATCATGCCATCAGAGAAATGATGACATGACTTGCACTTGACTTTGTTTTGAGTGAGGGAGGGCTGTGCAGGACACCAACCTCACTTCTCCTCCAGAGCCATCTGAATCCAATGACCAGATATTCATCAGGATGACTGGAGATGACCCAGGATGAGGCAATTGGGGTGAAGTGACTTGCCCATGTTCACACAGCTAGTGAGTGTCAAGTGTCTTAGGTGAGATTTGATTTCAGGTCCTCCTGACTCCTGCACTGGTGCTGTATACACTGCACCTCCTAGCTGCCCCAATGGGGACTGAGGAGGTTGATGAATAGGAAGACCAGTATATTTTTCACGGGCATCAGTATAAAATATCAATATCCTCAGTGATGTGGATGCAGGATTGCAGTGAAAAGGACATGGAGGGTGACTTGAAAGCTTGTGGATGATCAATGGATTGAAACTTAAAGGCCAATAAACTGCTGAGAGATGACAGAAATAGGATCTAGTAACTAAAGGGACCAAGGATTATGCCAACTTAGCCTCATCCAGTCAGGGAAGCATGAGAGAAGGAGTATCTTAGTATTGGAGGAGGTGAGTTATCTTTGAGAGAAAGCCAAGTTTCTTAACTTCCAGAATATGGAAAAAGTGTGATAGTCAGGATGAAGGGAAGTTTAAGAGTAGAAGGGATTATAGAAGAGGACAGAGAAGGACAGGAACTGGAGCAATATAGGGTTGAACTGAATAGGGATGAAAGTATGAGAAGGGATAGGCAGAGAAGGGAATTTCCACTCCTCAGATGGTGCCTCTGAATCACAAGGATTAGAAAGTCAATTGGTAAAAATTTGCAAGAGATAGAACAGTGAAAGGACCAAGTCTGGAGAAACTGATAGACTAAATATGTCAGTGGCCAATATCTATAATGCTAAGCATTCAAGACCTTCTACAAGCTGTTCCAAACTACATTTATAGCTTAATTGAGCAATAGGAAAAAATTTTCCTATTCCTATATGGAAACAGCTTGTTTCCACCATAAGCTATTGTGATTGCATTAATAACTTTTTGTCTACTATAAACTTTTAAAAATAGTAAAGAAAGAGACTATGTGAATCTGAGGGCTTTTATATTGTCCTTAGATTAATTTTTGAAATGGAATGTGGCCAATGAATTCTCTAGCCCAATGTGAGAAAGGAAAAATGGCAGGGTGGAGACAGATGAGATCTGGGTGATGAGACCAGGTGAGATTTAGCTCCATTTTTTTAAGAGAAAAGGTGGGAACAGAAAAGATCGGGTACTTTCCACGGAGTTAGCTACCAGCGTTACAAGTGACCCTTCATTTGCTATTAAAGCAGCATCTGCTACATAGTAAGCATAGTATTTTATCTCTCCATCCATCCATCCGTCTGTCCATCATCTAATCTATCTAATCTGATTTATTTTGTATATTTATTTAACTAATCAACTATCTGTGTTTAGTCTTTCTGACTGGACTGAAAACTCCTAGAAAGAAGGTTCATCTTCTGTGTACCCTCTACAGCACATATCCAGGAATTTATATGTAACAGTTGCTTTTATGGAAGTGGTTAACTAGACAAGACTGTGGCTCTTGTTTTAGTTGCTTTCTTGTTTTATATAATAGCTGGCCGATATTGTTGAAGACATTTAAACTAGATAATCAAAGAATTTCTGAGCTGAAACACATCTCGGAGACCATCTAGTCTGTGGTTTTTTTATATTATATTCTGAAGAGTCCTGAGGTTCCATGGATGCCTGTCATGGTTTTGAGTGGTGTTGGTATTTTACAAATGGATTTAAGTGATAGAGGCAGGAAAGTTTTATGAAATTAATTTTTATCTAAGTTTATATGAGGATATTATTTTTAATGCAATTATCTTCCTTTCCTTCTCCAAATTTAATCCTCATATTAACTCTGTTACTGTGAAATGATTCCTAAGAGCTATCAAGGACTATGGCAGAAATTAAATAGTATAAATGTTGTCATCTATCAGTGTACAACTTATTATATTTGTTCTGTTTAGACCTGGACAATGAATAATATAAAGAAGGAACACGTTTATTACAAGCCTTGAAATACCTGTCCCTAACTTTACTAACAAAACATTCATTTTATTATTAACAATTTTTAGATTATTCATGTTGTCTATAAGCAACAATAAATTTTGCATTGTATGCCATTTGTCACATCCATATCACTTAAATTTTTTATCATGATCAAGACTGCAGAAATTTTTATTCTACAATGAAAGGGATCCATGAACTCTAAAAATGGAAAACTCCTGACAGAGTCTGATTATCTTATTTTACATAGACAGAAACTGATGTTGATAAGTTACAATTTGCCCAAAGCCACACAAGAGCCATATACTACCTGTCCCATGCTTTAACTTCCCCTGTCACCACTGTCCCATGGCAGGGAAGTCATTATTTTAAGACAAAAAAATACGGCACTAGAAAAGTGAAGTTTAGTTCAATAATAAGTTATGCCAAAATTGTAAACTTAAACCTCTAAGCAGGGGTGTGCTGGTTTAACAACCAATTCTTCAGAAAAAAAAATGTATGCAAGATGTATTTTCAAGCTTAATCTGCATTATTATCATTTTCTCCTTTATTTTCTTAAGTCTTGGAAATCAACAAAACTAGAATCAAGTTCTGATTTATAACATTACTCATTTCTGAGTTATAAGTACTCTCACTGAAATTTTAACAAGTGGCTCTGCTGAGCCAGTCTGAGTTAACTCCTACTTTTGTCTATGTTAATGAGATTTCTTTAAAAGCAGCCTGTATGCAGAGCTAACTCTAACCCTAATGGCAACATCCAGAAGAAATCACATTGGGTGACCCAGAAAATATCTAAATGAATGACTTAGACTAATTGTTGAAATGGAATGTTATTTTTATTTAGTTATGTTTTCTCTTTAATTTTCTTAATTTAATTTTTCTCTTTAATTTTCTCTTTAATCTGGATTTTTTGGTGTCTGGAGCTGAAAGGAGGCAAAATGGTAAAGTATAATAAAAGATTTAGGACTGGAAGGGAACTTAAAGGTGCAATGCAGTACCCCCATTTTACAGATGAATAAACTGAGGCCTAGAGTAGTAACATGACTTCAAGGTCACAGGTGGGAAGTGGCAAATCTG